>NW_016882378.1:0-407 GCF_001698545.2 Rhinopithecus bieti | reverse complement strand
GCGCCGGGCGCGGTGGCTCAAGCCTGTAATCCCAGCACTTTGGGAGGCCGAGACGGGCGGATCACGAGGTCAGGAGATCGAGACCATCCTGGCTAACACGGTGAAACCCCGTCTCTACTAAAAAATACAAAAAAAAAAACTAGCCGGGCGAGGTGGCGGGCGCCTGTAGTCCCAGCTACTCGGAGGCTGAGGCAGGAGAATGGCGTAAACCCGGGAGGCGGAGCTTGCAGTGAGCTGAGAACCGGCCACTGCACTCCAGCCTGGGCGACAGAGCGAGACTCTGTCTCAAAAAATAATAATAATAATAATAATCAGCCAAAGCACTCTAACCTCAAGGCTAAACTCATTTTATACTCAGGAAGTACAAAGTAATTTTAAAATTTATATTTTTTACAAATTTAAAATAT
>NW_016882377.1:0-1289 GCF_001698545.2 Rhinopithecus bieti | reverse complement strand
TTGCTATTGTGAATAGTGACACAGTAAACATATGTGTGCATGTGTCTTTATAGCAGAATGATTTATAATCCTTTGGGTATATATGCAGTAATGGGATTGCTGGGTTAAATTGTGTTTCTGGTTCTAGATCCTTGAGGAAACACCACAGTGTCTTCCACAAGGTTTGAACTAATTTACACTCCCATAACAGTGTAAAACATCCCTATTTCTCCACATCCTCTCCAGCATCTGTTGTTTCCTGACTTTTCATGATCGCCATTCTAACTGGGGTGCGATGGTGTCTCATTGTGGTTTTTTTGTTTTTTGTTTTTTTGTTTTTTGAGACGGAGTCTCGCTCAGTTGCCCAGGTTGTAGTGCAGTGGTGCTATCTTGGCTCACTGCAAGCTCCGCCTCCCAGGTTCACGCCATTCTCCTGCCTCATTCTCCTGCCTCATTCTCCTGCCTCAGCCTCCCAAGTAGCTGGGACTACAGGCACCCGCCGCCACGCCTGGCTAATTTTTTGTATTTTCAGTAGAGACAGGGTTTCACCGTGTTAGCCAGGATGGTCTCCATCTCCTGACCTCGTGATCCTCCCGCCTCAGCCTCCCAAAGTGCTGGGATTACAGGCGTGAGCCACCACGCCCGGCCCTCATTGTGGTTTTGATTTGCATTTCTCTAACGACAAGTGATGATAAGCTTTTTTTTCATATGTTTGTTGGCTGCATAAATGTCTTCTTTTGAGAAGTGTCTGTTCATATCCCTCACCCACATTTTGATGGGGTCGTTTGTATTTTACTTGTAAATTTGTTTAAGTTCCTTATAGATTATGGATATTAGCCTTTTGTCAGATGGGTAGATTGCAAAAAATTTCTCCCGTTCTGTAGGTTGCCTCTTCACTCTGATGATAGTTTCTTTTGTTGTGCAGAAGTTCTTTAGTTTAATTAGATCCCATTTGTCTATTTTGGCTTTTGAGGCCATTGCATTTGGTGTTTTAGTCATGAAGTATTTGCCCATGCCTATGTCCTGAATGGTATTGCCTAGGTTTTCTTCTAGAGTTTTATGGTTTTAGGTCTTACATTTAAGTATTTAATCCATCTTGAGTTAATTTTGTATAAGGTGTAAGGAAGGGGTCCAGTTTCAGTTTGCCACATATGGCTAGTGAGTTTTCTCAACACCATTTATTGAATAGGAAATCCTTTCCCCATTGCTTGTTTTGTCAGGTTTGTCAAAGATCAGATGATTGTAAGTGTTTGGTGTTATTTCTGAGGTCTCTGTTCTGTTCTATTGGTCTGTATATCTGTTTTGGTACC
>NW_016882376.1:0-1157 GCF_001698545.2 Rhinopithecus bieti | reverse complement strand
TCGGGAGAGGCGCGGTGCCTTTCTTCGTCTTTGTCAGCTTCCCGGGTTCATTCCACTGCCCAAATATGTAGTGAGTTACTACCGGCTTTGCTTCCTCCAGCAAACAGCTGGATCACACAACTTAAGGACAGAGGATTTTAAGTGTTGGGGTCATTTTCCCTGAAACGATTTCAAATGATGGTGAATTGGTTCCCAGGCCAGCCCACCTAATCTCGAACGCAATGATGAGTGCGCTCTGACTGCTGAGCTGAAAGACCCGGTGACTCACGTGGCTCCGCAGGTCCCCGTTCCCTTAAAATCGGAGTCTTTGCTTTTCTTGGATTCGGGCTTACCACCAGCACCACTTGGCAGAATGGAATTGCTTGCGGGCATGTCAATGGACTAGAAAGGGAAGTAAGTGGTCTGAGAACTTGGGGCCAAAATGTTACATTAACATTTTTTGCCTGCCTAAAATCTCAGCCACTTTCCACAGTTTGGCTGGAAATTCAGCCCATATTGAAGCCCCTCTCACTCCTGCAGGTGTTACCAGCAACTCAGGGGTTTATGGAGTAACGAAATTGAGGAAGGCCTCACATCCCGCTACTTTTTTTTCCCCTAACGTGTATGGTGCTTACTCTGAGCCAGACACTTTTAAGAACTTCACATTATTAACCAATTTAAATCATACCCACCACCTGATGAAATAGGTACTCTTGTCCCCACTTTATGGGTGGGGAAACTGAGGGCCAGGGAGGTCAAGTAACTGCTCGAAGTAGTAGTGTTAACTAGGGCAGTCCTGGAGAAATCGCTCAGAGGGCAAAACTGAGAGTACATTGTTTTCTTAAACAGTAGACAGCTGAAAATGCTCATCGTTTCTTTCTTTTTTTCTTTTGTTTTATTTATTTTTTATTATACTTTAAGTTCTAGGGTACATGTGCACAACATGTAGGTTTGTTACATATGTATACATGTGCCATGTTGGTGTACTGCACCCATTAAGTCGTCATTTACATCAGGTATATCTCCTAATGCTATCCCTCCCCTCCACCCCAAAACAGGCCCCAGTGTGTGATGTTCCCCTTCCTGCATCCAAGTGTTCTCATTGTTCAATTCCTACCTATGATTGAGAACATGGGGTGTTTGGTTTTCTGTTCTTGTGATAGTTTGCTGAGAATGAT
>NW_016882375.1:0-252 GCF_001698545.2 Rhinopithecus bieti | reverse complement strand
CTTAGTGATTCCCAAATGCATGTTCTCAGGGAGTGGGGGACATCCTCCAGGATCATGGCCACAGAAAAATGGATCAATGCTTGACACTGAGTCCCTTCTCCCTCCATGCACTGAGCCTCCTCCTTGAACTTTCCCTTAAGAAAGCAGAGACATCTTCCTTTGAGAAGAAATCATTTATAGGTCAGGGAGGCAGAAACGAGAGTCACGCATTCTCATTTAGGCAGGGGATATTGGGATGGCTCTCTCTGTTCC
>NW_016882374.1:0-4085 GCF_001698545.2 Rhinopithecus bieti | reverse complement strand
GGCAACCCTTGCTTTTTTATGCTTTCCATTTGCTTGGTAAATATTCTTCCATCCCTTTATTTTGAGTTTATGTGTGTCTTTGCCCATGAGATGGGTCCCCTGAATACAGCACAGCGATGGGTCTTGACTCTTTATCCAATTTGCCAGTCTGGGTCTTTTAATTGGGGCATTTAGCTCATTTACATTTAAGGTTAATATTGTTATGTATGAATTTGATCCTGTCATTATGATGCTAGCTGGTTATTTTGCCCATTAGTTGATGTAGTTTCTTCATAGTGTTGATGGTCTTTACAATTTGGTACGTTATTGCAATGTCTGGTAATGCTTTTCCTTTTCATATTTAGTGCTTCTTTCAGGAGCTCTTGTAAGGCAGGCCTGGTGGTGACAAAATCTCTTAGCATTTGTTTGTCTATAAAGGATTTTATTTCTCCTTCCCTTATGAAGGTTGGTTTGGCTGGATATGAAATTCTGGGTTGAAAATTCTTTCTTTGAGAATGTTGAATATTGGCCCCACTCTCTTCTGGCTTGTGGGGTTCTGCCAAGAGATCTGCTGTTAGTCTGATGGACTTCCCTTTGTGGGTAACCCAGCCTGTCTCTCTGGCTTTCCTTAACATTTTTTCCTTCATTTCAACCTTGGTGAATCTGATGATTATGTGTCTTGGGGTTGCTCTTCTTGAGAAGTATCTGTGGTGTTCTCTGTATTTCTTGAAATGGAATATCGACCTGCCTTGCTAGGTTGGGGAAGTTCTGCTGGATAATATCCTGAAGAGTTTTCCAACTTGGTTTTCCAAACTAATTGAGAAGTTTTCCAAACTTCTCCCCATCACTTCCATGTACACCAATCAAACATAGGTTTGGTCTTTTCACATAGTCCCATATTTCTTGAAGGCTTTGTTCATTCCTTTTCATTATTTTCTCTCCAATCTTGTCTTCACACTTTATTTCATTAAGTTGATCTTTAATCTCTGATATCCTTTCTTCTGCTTGATTGATTTGGCTACTGATACTTGTGTATGCTTCACTAGGTTCTTGTGCTGTGTTTTCAGCTCTATCAGGTCATTTATGTTCTTCTCTAAACTGATTATTCTAGAAAGCAATTCCTCTAACCTTTTTTCAAGGTTCTTAGCTTCCTTGCAATGAGTTAGAACATGCTCCTTTAGCTCAGAGGAGTTTGTTATTACCCACCTTCTGAATCCTACTTCTGTCAATTCGTCAAACTCATTCTCTGTCCAGTTTTGTTCCCTTGCTGGTGAGAAGTTGTGATCATTTGAAGGAGAAGAGATGTTCTTGTTTTGGAATTTTCAGCCCTTCTGTGCTGGTTTTTTCTCATCTTCGTGGATTTATCTACCTTCGGTCTTTGGTGTTGGTGACCTTTGGATTGGGTTTTGTGTGGACGTCCTTTTGTTGATGTTGATGCTATTCCTTTCTGTTTGTTAGTTTTCCTTCTAACAGTCAGACCCCTATGCTGCAGGTCTGCTGGAGTTTGCTGGAGGTTCACTCCAGACCCCGTTTGCCTGAATATCACCAGCGGAGGCTGCAAAACAGCAAAGATTGCTGCCTGTTCATTCCTCTGGAAGCTTCATCCCAGAGAGGGACCCACCAGATGTCAGCCAGAGCTCTCCTGTATGAGGTGTCTGTCGACCCCTGCTGGGTGATGTCTCCCAGTCAGGAGGCACAAGGGTCAGGGACCCACTTGAAGAGGCAGCCTGTCCCTTAGCAGAACTTGAGCGCTGGGCTGGGAGATCCACTGCTGTCTTCAGAACTGACACGCAGGAATGTTTAAGTCTGCTTCTTTCCTCATTAATGCTCCCAATGACTCAAGACAGCTGCCCCTTCCCCAGGTGCTCTGTCTCAGGGAGACGCGAGTTTTATCTATAAGCCTCTGACTGGGGCTGCTGCCTTTCTTTCAGAGATGCCCTGCCTAGAGGAGGAATCTACAGAGGCAGGCTGGCTACAGTGGCTTTGCCAAGCTGCACTGGGCTCTGCCCAGTTTGAACTTCCTGGCAGCTTTGTTTACACTGTGAGGGGAAAATGGCTTATTCAAGCCTTAGTAATGGTGGATGCCCCTCCCGCCACCAAGCTCCAGTGTCCCAGGTCGACTTCAGACTTCTGTGTTGGCAGCAAGAATTTCAAGCCAGTGGATCTTAACTTTCTGGGCTCCATGGGGTGGGATCTGCTGAGCTAGACCACTTGGCTCCCTGGCCTCAGTCCCCATTCCAGAGGAGTGAAAGGTTCTGTCTCACTGGTTTTCCAGGCACCACTGGAGTATGAAGAAAAAAAAGAACTCCTGCAGCTAGCTCGGTGTCTGCCCAAACAGCCGCCCAGTTTTGTGCTTGAAACCCAGGGCCCTGGTGGTGTAGGCACCTGAGGAATCTGCTGGCCTGTGGTTTGCGAAGACCTTGGGAAAAGTGTCATATCTGTGCCGGAATGCACTGTTCCTCATGCCACAGTCCCTTATGGCTTCCCTTGACTGGGGAAGGGGTTCCCCGACTCCTTGCACTTCCTGGATGAGGCGACACCCCACCCTGCTTCTGCTCGCCCTGTGTGGGCTGCACCCACTGTCTAGCCAGTCCCAGTGAGATGAGCCAGGTACCTCAGTTGGAAATGTAGAAATCACTCACCTTCTGTGTTGATCTTGCTGGGAACTGCAGACTGGAGCTGTTCTTATTTGGCCATCTTACCAGCCACCCGAGAGTCCCTTTTCCTTCCTTTGGAGGGCTTCTGCAGGGGCTGGATGGGGGGTCCTGGTGCCTCTTTCAAGTATCATACTGAATTACAGACTTGTTGCACTAATTGTATAAAACCCATTACACCCAGCACTTGCTCTTCCACATATGGGCAGTAAGTTTATCAGTTGGCAGCCAGAGTCTGAAGACCACAGATCTACTAATGGGCAGAAGGACAGAGCCCCTGAGGTTCCCTCTGTGTAATTTCCATTGCACACAGCCGCATCTGTGGTACAAGTGGCCAAGCACTCCTGATCTATCTTCAGATTCTGGCAAGGGCAAGCTGGAGCACCAGTGCCCTCTCATGGACAAGCCATGAAGCATCTTCAAGGGAACATGCATATCCCAGCTGGCTCCATGACGGAGCTAGAAACACACAACACCTCTCAGCCACTGCCATACGCCAGGGATGGGGAAGATCGTGGTGTGCTGTCGGAAGTTGGCTCTGCCCACCCTCTCCATTGTCACCCACACCCCAAAAGAATCTGCCCCTGCCGGTGTCTCACTTCTGGATCCATCATCTTTAAGGATCGTTTCTTAAGCTTCCATCTCAACCAAACATACATCTTCTTAGGATAATTCACTTTCAGAAGTTATGAGTCATCTACCAGTTAGTAAGCACGATAATGTAGTTCTTCCTTAATAGAAAACTTTGACCCAAGGACTTCAGGGACACTACTCAGAATACCGAGATGGTTCAAGAAGTGAGAACCTGCCCCAAAGACAATCTTGCCTTACTAGACTCATCTATATTTTCCTCATCAATACTCCCAATGACTCAAAATGCATGCATTATTATTATCCTGATACATTTTACAGATGAGGAAATCAAGTCTGACACCACAGAACTTGGCATACGGCTGAAGTTCAATGCATTAGTCCCTTCTTTACTCTGCTAGTTCACACAGTGCAGCTGCTGTTCTAAGAGGAAATCTGCAAGAATGTGGTCACTGTCTTTTAATGCCTACTGATATGGTAATGCATGATGGGAAAAGTAGAAAGGAAAATATAGCCAAATACGACCATTTCCTGAGTTTAATATGATTTTATGCCATTTCTTTTAATTGACAATTTAAGAAAAAAGTCATAGATTTCTAAACAAAAGACATCTACACCAAGAATCATCATATTTTCTGGAAGTGAAAGTTTACAAAATTCTTTCTTTCTCTTTCTTTCCTTCCTTTCTTTCTTTCTTTCCTTTCTTTCTTTTTTTTTTTGGAGACAGGGTTTTGCTCTGTCACCCCAGCTGGAGGGCAGTGATACAATCACAGCTCACTGCAGCCTAGATTTCCTGGGCTCAATGCAATCCTCCCACCTCCACCACCAGAGTAGCTAGGACCTTGGGCATATACTGTGCCT
>NW_016882373.1:0-1020 GCF_001698545.2 Rhinopithecus bieti | reverse complement strand
ATACAGTTGTGTCAAATAGCAGTTTAAATGGCAAGTAATTATCGGATATCTATGTCACCATAAGGGAAGGCGTTTAGAAAAAATAGATTGATATAATTTGTAAGAATTTTATATCCAGTGCTTTATAGAATGTTTTCCTTTTATTATGCCAATTTCAAGGATAAAATGAATTGAATCCTTTCAATTTTATTGCAGAAATAATTCTAGAATAAACAAAACAGATTATAAATTACCTACCAGAATTGATTCCAATAATCTGTCAGTTAACTTTAGCAAAATACTGTAATTCTTATTATCTTCATTTGAAGGATAATTTTGAACAACTCTCATGTCTTACCATTAAGTACTTCACTACTTACTTTTATCCTAATCTCTCTTGGAGATCATTTATAATGTATGTTCTTCATGTTGATGAATATTTAAAATCAAGCATCTGTGATTGATAAACATGGCAAAGCAGAAAATCTGAAATATATAAGAAGTATTTTACGAATAGTTTACTTTTACTGACACAATGGACCAAATTTACACAGTTTGATTAGATTATGTGACATTTAAACAGCATACAATAATACACAGTGCCAATTTGTAAGTTAAATAGCATGGGGATTACTGTAGAATTGAGTCAATATCAAATATTAGTAATTAAAATTGCTAGTGCCTTGGAAAACAAAATGCATAATTTCAAGGGGTCTAATTTTTTGTGCTTCCTTTTCATTTAAATCTGCCCCAATTGGTTTACTTGTGTCTTCAAAACATATGCATAAAATATCCATACTTTCTGTGTTACATAGAATATGTTTAAATATAATAGTCTACACAGATAGTCTATGTTTATGTAATAAAATTATGTATCCATATTCATTCTATAAGGAGATAGTGGCAATGGATATTTAAAACTCATATTGTTTTGTTATTACTCATCCTCTCATTTCTGATTACTTGAAAACCTAAGTCAAATAAACATGTTTTACAAAATCTAACTTTGAATATTTTCTATAACCTCTCTAAATATTTTTA
>NW_016882372.1:0-821 GCF_001698545.2 Rhinopithecus bieti | reverse complement strand
TTTTAAGTAAAAAATCCCTTTTAGATCTTTCTCTTTGTTACTATTGTAGCAAGTCACTCTAGACGCTATAATTAATTTTGATCCTGCCATTATTTTGAATATTACCTCATTAAAATAGGAAAAAATGATGGAACTACCATTTGGCAAAAAATAAAATGAAATAAAAGCCCAATTTTGAAAAGTATATATTGCTCTGGACTTTGAGGAGATACTTCACTCATATTTATGGAACCTTTCTAAGGGGCTGAGAACTTAAAAGTTGTTTGTCAAAGAGCTATAAACTTCTGGAAAATAATACATACACATTTATAGGCATAAATACAAGTATGGAATTTGTACATTATTAGCATAAATATTTTCACATAAACCTTAATAAAGCCTTCAGCCCATTCCTGGAACCTCTCCAATTTTCTAAAAGCTGTATTTAAATATTCTTGGCTTCTCATGTTTGATTTAGGTCTGCAGGATGGCTATGCTTCAAGTCAATAACTTCACATAATGGAGCTCAGTTTTGTATTTTGTAAACCAGGTGCATAATTAAGTCTGTACATTGGCTCAACCACTTTGATCTTTCTCCACTGTCTTGTAAGAACCCTGCAAGACTCTGTGCATCAACATCTGCCCATTAGTCCCCAAAATCTGTCCTGCCATTCAATGAACCTTTTCATCTTCTTAGTGTTGTTTCTGCACTTAACTAAAACATTCTTGATTCCTACATATGTAAATACTGTCTTATTCTGAAAACCACCACCTTCCTCTCTACACACAAATACAGTGACACACACATATATTTGAATAAAAAAATAATTGAGGGTTTCTTT
>NW_016882371.1:0-251 GCF_001698545.2 Rhinopithecus bieti | reverse complement strand
ATTTATTTATTTTATTTTTTCGAGATGGAGTCTCGCTCTGTCACCTAGGCTAGAGTGCAGTGGTGTAATTTCGGTGCACTGCAACATCCACCTCCTGGGTTCAAGAGATTCTCCTGCCTCAGCCTCCTGAGTAGCTGGGATTACAGGTGTACACCACCACACCTGGCTGATTTTGTATGTTTAGTAGTAGCGACAGGTTTCACCATCTTGGCCAGGCTGGTCTCAAACTCCTGACCTCAAGTGGTCTGCCT
>NW_016882370.1:0-756 GCF_001698545.2 Rhinopithecus bieti | reverse complement strand
ATTATTCACACTGAGAAAAAAAGAACTTTCTTTAAGCTCCATCTTTATAAAAAAATTAGTCTTTAATTAGAGTACTAGAGCTTACTGAAATTAAGAAGCTGTGTTTTGCACAATAAATAGTAGGGGCTCAGTACAAATTGTCATCACCATTTTGAAGTCTGTCTTCTTTTATGCTCCTTGTCTACTGTATCTTACATGCTAAACCTGTTCTCCACCATTGTTGTGAGTGTTATCTCTCTGTTCCTTCTATCTACCAATCTATCAGCTCCTTTTACTTGTGCCTTCCAAGCTTTGGTCCCATGAGTAGGTGTGTTAACGATGAAAGTGCCAGATTTTGTGCTTTATCTTGATGCCCTTCAACAGGGGACTGACAGAAATACGTATAGTCAACAAAGTTGAGTTTACTGTAGCAACAAGAAAGACTAAACCATGAAGAACAGTGGGACACTTCAAAGGAGAGTTGAGGAAGTGAATGTTCCGAAGTGTATGTTGCAGAAAGCAAGAACACTTTTTTTCTGGGCGGCAGAAGAAACTAAGCAGGGCTCGAATCACCATTGGGGAATAAGTAATACAGGAGATAGAAAGAAATTATTTAGGCAGATAGTAGGGCAAGGGTTCTTGGCAGAATTTCTTTTCTAGCAAAAGCAACCCCAAAATCATTTCTTTTGTAACAACGAGCAGCCTGAAAATCAAGCTGCAAATACAGGTAAGGAAACTGGAAATTTGCGTGGGGAGTGCTGGCAGCTGCGCCAATAG
>NW_016882369.1:0-251 GCF_001698545.2 Rhinopithecus bieti | reverse complement strand
TTTCCTTTCCTTTCCTTTCCTTTCCTTTCTCTGTCTCCCTCTCTTTCTTTCTTTCCTTTCTTTTTTTTTTTTTTTGAGACAGAGTCTTGCTCTGTATTCCAGGCTGGAGTGCAGTGGTATGATCAAAGCTCACTGCAGGCTTGATCTCTGAGGCTCAAGCAATCTTCCCACTTCAGCCCTTCTTAGTAGTTGGGACCACAAGTGTGCACCACCACACCTGGTTAATTTTAAATTTTTTGTAGAGACGAGCT
>NW_016882368.1:0-250 GCF_001698545.2 Rhinopithecus bieti | reverse complement strand
TCACCACCATCATCATCACCACCACCGTCATCATCATCACCACCACCATCATCACCATTGCCACTATCACCATCATCACCACCCATCATCACCATCACCATCATCACCATCACCATCACCATCACCACCATCACCATCACCACTATCCACAACCATCACCACCATCACCACCACCATCACCACCACCACCATCACCATCACCATCACCACCATCACCACCATCACCATCACCATCATCACCATCACCCTC
>NW_016882367.1:0-819 GCF_001698545.2 Rhinopithecus bieti | reverse complement strand
TGCGTTGATTTTGTATCCTGAGACTTTGCTAAAGTTGCTTATCAGCTTAAGGAGATTTGGGGTTGATACGGTGGGGTTTTCTAAATATACAATCATGTCATCTGCAAACAATGACAATTTGACTTCCTCTCTTCCTATTTGAATACCTTTTATTTCTTTCTCTTGACTGATTGCCCTGGCCAGAACTTCCATTGCTATGTTGAATAGGAGTGGTGAGAGAGGGCATCTTTGTCTTGTGATGGTTTTCAAAGGGAATGCTTCCAGTTTTGCCCATTCAGTATGATATTGGCTGTGGGTTTGTCATAAATAGCTCACATTATTTTGAGATACGTTCCATCAATACCTAGTCTATTGAGAGATTTTAGCATGAAGGGGTGTTGCATTTTATTGAAGGACTTTTCTGCATCTATTGAGATAATCATGTGGTTTTGTCATTGGTTCTGTTTATGTGATGGATTACATTTATTGATTTGCATATGTTGAACCAGCCTTGCATTCCAGGGATGAAGCAGACTTGATCCTGGTGGATAAGCTTTTGATATGCTGCTGGATTCGGTTTGCCAGTATTTTACTGAGAGTTTTGCATTGATATTCATCAGCGACATTGGCCTGAAATGTTCTTTTTTCATTTTGTGTCTGCCAGGTTTTGGTATCGGGATGATGCTGGCCTCATAAAATAAGTTAGGGAGCAGTCTGTCTTTTTCTATTGTTTTGAATAGTTTCATAAGGAATGTTACCAGTTCCTCTTTGTATCTCTAGTAGAATTCAGCTGTGAATCCATCTGGTCCTGGGCTGCTTTTGGTTGGTAGGCTATTAATT
>NW_016882365.1:0-251 GCF_001698545.2 Rhinopithecus bieti | reverse complement strand
ATCAGTTGGACTCAGGAAGGGGAACATCACACACCAGGGCCTATCATGGGAATAAGGGGGGAGGGGAGGGATTGCATTGGGAGTTATACCTGGTGTAAATGACGTGTTGATGGGTGCTGACGAGTTGATGGGTGCAGCAAACCAACATGGCATAAGTATACATATGTAACAAACCTGCACGTTATGCACATGTACCCTAGAACTTAAAGTATAATAATAATAAAAAAATAGTATTTTCAACTGATAATAAA
>NW_016882363.1:0-279 GCF_001698545.2 Rhinopithecus bieti | reverse complement strand
CTTTTTTTTTTTTTTTTTGAGACGGAGTCTTGCTCTGTCACCCAGGCTGGAGTGCAGTGGCCGGATCTCAGCTCACTGCAAGCTCCTCCTCTCGGGTTCATGCCATTCTCCTGCCTCAGCCTCCCGAGTAGCTGGGACTACAGGCACCCGCCACATCGCCTGGCTAGGTTTTGTATTTTTTAGTAGAGACGGGGTTTCACCGTGTTAGCCAGGATGGTCTCGATCTCCTGACCTCGTGATCCGCCCGTCTCGGCCTCCCAAAGTGCTGGGATTACAGGC
>NW_016882362.1:0-245 GCF_001698545.2 Rhinopithecus bieti | reverse complement strand
CCCTCCCCTTCCCCTCCCTCCCTCCCCTCCCTTCTTCTTTCCTTCCTTTCCCTTCTTTCCTCTCCTTCCCCTTTCCTTTTCCTTTTCCTCTTCCCCTCCCCTCCTCTCCTCTCCCCTCCCCTCCTGTCCTCTCCTCTCCTCTCCCTTCCCCTCCTCTGCCCTCCCCTCCCCTCCCCTCCTCTCCCTTCCCCCCCCCTCCCCCCCCCCCCCCCCCCCCCCCCCCCCCTCCCCCCCCCCCCCCCCCC
>NW_016882361.1:0-1534 GCF_001698545.2 Rhinopithecus bieti | reverse complement strand
GATGTAAATGTCTTTGATCTTCAATGCTATGCAAAATATGGATTATAAATTATCTTCTATCATTTCTAATCTGAAAAAAACAGATGACCAAGCTGCTTAGAATTGATTGAAGTCAAAGGGTTCAGCTGTTGTGGTTTTGAATGAGGCAAGTTCACTGGTTTTAATGGGAACATTGACTCCTCTACAGGCTGTTCAGAAAGGACAGAATTCAAACAATACAGAATAAAACAGTGTAAAACAATGTCAATGCCTCTTCAGTTATTCCCTTTGCCAAATACTTAGGGCATCAATAAAACTTTGATGTCCTTTTAAATCTTTATAAAACATTCATTCATTCTTTCCCTTTACACACACACACACACACACACACACACACACACACAGAGGGATAAATACATGGAAATAATCTATACATATTTTGTGACTTTGCTATTTTGCTTGAACAGCATCTTGGAGATTTGTGTGTGTATGTACGTATATGTACATACTTTTCATAATATATACTTCTCTATTGATGGACATTTTGTATTTTAGTAGAGATGGGGTTTCACCATATTGGCCAGGCTGGTCTCAAACTCCTGACCTTGTGATCCACCCACCTCAGCCTCCCAAAGTGCTGGAATTACAGGCATGAGAAATCACACCCGGCCAAAATAGTATATAGGTACATAAAACAACCGTGTCATAATAAAATGGGGATCATAGTAACATCAAGATTTGATTTTATCTATTCATTGAAATTTATTATGTACAGGCCATGTATTCTTTATCTCATTTGAAAATAACAATTAAATGAGGCATACACTACCGTAATAAACGTTTAACCAAGGAAGAATCAGTATCAGGTTAAGTAACAGGCCCAAGTATGTTGTATCTTTGTGCAGCTGAAGACGCATACAAGAAATTCCTAAGTGTAAAATTAATAGATTAAGGGGAACACACATTTTAGATTCTGGTAGATGCTGCTAGTTGTACTCCTCCCACAAAACTATATCAGTTTAATTCCAGCAGCCAGGTATGAGAGCACACTTCCCCATATTCTCACACTAAATAGTTTAAATCTTTTATGTTTTCCAATTTGTATTTACTTGATTATTAAAATTGAACCTATTTTCATGTGCTTATTGGTATTATTTGTATTTTTTTATTATACTTTAAGTTCTGGGGTACATGTGCAGAACGTGCAGGTTTGTTACCTAGTTATACACATGCCATGGTGGTTTGCTGCACCCATCAACCCGTCATCTACATTAGGTATTTCTCCTAATGCTATCCCTCCTCTAGACCCCATCCCGTGACAGGCCTCAGTGTGTGCTGTTGCCCTCCCTGTGTTGATTTCATTGTTCAACTCCCACTTATGAGTGAGAACATGCGGTGTTTGGTTTTCTATTCCTGTATTAGCTGAGAATGACGGTTTCCAGCTTCATCCATGTCCCTGCAAAGGACATGAACTCATCTTTTTTATGGCTGCATAGTATTCCATGGTGTATATGCACCACATTTTCTTTATCCAGCCTATCATTGATGGGCATTT
>NW_016882360.1:0-1347 GCF_001698545.2 Rhinopithecus bieti | reverse complement strand
AGCCACCCTGGGGTCCCCGTTCACAGTCCACTATGCCCCACATGGGTCTGTGTTGGCTTCCGTCACTTGCAAACCTGAGTGCTGAGCTGGGCCAGGCCCCAACACCTGGGGTCCTTCCCTCCATCACAGTTTCCATGCTCAGTTGTGAGGTATGGTGATGGCCACGGGCCTGAATCCTAACCACCACAGCACAGGACTTCCCAAAGAGACCATCAGTGTGTCTCCTGCCCCAAAAGGTGAACAGTTCTGGGATGCTAATCCCCACTGACTCATTCCAGCTGCCATCCTGGACACACAGTCTAAGCCCAGGGCTCCCTGCAGGCCTGCTGCTGTCTGGGCGACTCATACACTGTACCTGCTTTCCTTCGTTGCTCACACAGCAGCCGACACAGTCACTCAAAACTCCCATTTGTGAAAGTAAGTGGCCTTTTAAGGAATGTTAAAACATTAGGGCACTTTAGCCGCGTTTCTTACTACATGAAACATGGTTACCTACGAGTGAAATGGCAGAAGGAATGACCTTATTAATGCCTCATCCTTCTCGAGGGCAAGAGAGCGCAACTCAACAACTCCACGTGAACACTTGCCCTGGCATGCGGGCAGCCGGGCCAGTCCACAGCCAGTCACAGCCCCACGGAAGGAGCCGTCTGAGGGACAGAAATCATTTTCATTCACAGGGGCTCAAACTCTGACCATTAGAAGAGCTGGTTACTACAAAGGTAGTAGTACAGGCAGTGCTGAGAAGAAAGTGCAGAGTGCTCCTCCCTGACCACCCACTCCCAGCCCAGCTCCCCTGCTGTCTGCTCCTCCCTGACCACCCACTCCCAGCCCAGCTCCCCTGCTGTCTGCTCCCTCCCTGACCACCCACTCCCAGCCCAGCTCCCCTGCTGTCTGCTCCTCCCTGACCACCCACTCCCAGCCCAGCTCCCCTGCTGTCTGCTCCCTCCCTGACCCACTCCCAGCCCAGCTCCCCTGCTGTCTGCTCCTCCCTGACCACCCACTCCCAGCCCAGCTCCCCTGCTGTCTGCTCCCTCCCTGACCACCCACTCCCAGCCCAGCTCCCCTGCTGTCTGCTCCTCCCTGACCACCCACTCCCAGCCCAGCTCCCCTGCTGTCTGCTCCCCTCCTTCCGCTCCCCTCCTTGTCAGCTCCCCTCCTGACCACTCCCCTCCTTTCCACTCCCCTCCTGTCCACTCCCCTCCTGTCTGCTCCCCTCCCTGACCACCCACTCCCAGCCCAGCTCCCCTCCTGACCACTCCCCTCCTGTCTGCTCCCTTCCTGACCGCTCCCCTCCTGTCCGCTCCCCTCCTCTCCGCTCCCCTCCTGTCCGCTCCCCTCCTGTCCACT
>NW_016882359.1:0-1709 GCF_001698545.2 Rhinopithecus bieti | reverse complement strand
TTCAAAAAAAGCTTCTTCTATAAGTCTTCTTCTGAGCATACTACTGTTATCTTCTAGTTTCTATTGCTACTGAGAAGCTTCTTCTGTAAGTTTTAACTTTCGTTTTTGTATGCCATTCTAATTCAAAGCAAGCACTGTTGTATAAATTTTTATTGTGAGTGTATCCTTAAGGGATCATTTTCTTATGAGAATCGCTTTCAGCCTAGGTTGTAGAAGCACTCATCCAAATCAGCTTCTCCTAGGCCTTCTAGATGACCCATGTCTAGGATCTCTTTAGGTAGGAGAGAAGGTGATGGTGTAGGAGGATCCATTTCTTGGCTTGCGGATTCCAACAATACGTTATAGATTTAAACTCCAAACTTTGATGAAATGCAGGTCTAGGGTTTCAAAATTAATGAGGGTTAAATACCTATTTTCTTCATCTAGATATGGGACAAGCTTCCTCATTTGTTCGTTCATGGGTGATTTACATTTGCCCCACTCCATCCTTTTCCTAAGGATTTTAGGGACGATGGCTTTTGCAGAGTACTCGTTCCAGCTCCCACTTTGAGCCCTTCGCTCGTGCCTCTAAACATCCAGACCTCAAGTTAGAGAGAGTAACATTTTGCCCACACCGAGGAGGACCAATCCTTCTGGTTTCCTTACAGAGGAGAGGCAGGAATTTCTCAGTCCTAAAACCAGTAAGTCCTGGGCAAACTAGTATTACTGGCTGCCCTACAACCCAGCCCCATATCCAGGGCAGAGAAGAATTAGTTGCACAAGTCATTGCTCTGGTTTTCAGTTTATTTTGGTACTTGCAATCTCCCTTCTTTTCTAATAGGTTTATCTGCCTATTGAAAGCAAAACGTTACTTTTTTTTTACATCCCGCATTACCGCCGGGCGCGGTGGCTCAAGCCTGTAATCCCAGCACTTTGGGAGGCCGAGACGGGCAGATCACGAGGTCAGGAGATCAAGACCATCCTGGCTAACACGGTGAAACCCCATCTCCACTAAAAAATACAAAAAACTAGCGGGGCGAGGTGGCGGGCTACTTGGGAGGCTGAGGCAGGAGAATGGCGTAAATCCGAGAGGCGGAGCTTGTAGTGAGCTGAGATCTGGCCACTGCACTCCAGTTTGGACCACAGAGCGAGACTCCGTCTCAAAATAAATAAATAAATAAATACATACATACATACATACATACATACATACATACATAAATCCCGCATTGCTAGGTGTTAGTAATGAGACTTTTCTCACATTATAGAAGTCCACCATTTTGCCAGTTCATAAAGTAACATTTTAATGCTTTCCCTCCGTACAGAAGTGAAGTTTGAGGATAAAGGTTATAGCCACTTAGCCCTGTGTGTATAACAAGGTGCTGCAGTGGTCCCCAACGTTACGTGATTGGCTCCACCATCTATCCCATAGCTTGCTCCTGCTCCAGGCTCTTGCTCTGATCTTGAAAATGTTCCAGCATTCTCTAGGGAGGCCTAGCATCTTCCTGTGAATCCCAGAAGGTGAATTCTCCCATTAAAATGTAAAATCCCTGAGCAAAGAGATATTCTTTTATTCTATTCACCCCTGCATCTGCAGTACCTGGTAATCACAGGCACTCAGTAACTATTTCTTGAAAGAACATTCTGAATGTCAAACCGGCATGTCCTCGCATCCAACCCCTTCTATCTCAAACTTGACAGAAAGTAGTCCAAGCTTCTGGCCCATGATG
>NW_016882358.1:0-355 GCF_001698545.2 Rhinopithecus bieti | reverse complement strand
AAAATGGCAATTCTATATCTGACATGATATCCTGGGCTCAGGGCACAAAACCCCTCACGGCCTTTGGAATGTGTCTAGACTTGCTGGCTCCTTGCTTCTAGCCCTCCCAGGCTCGTAGATCAATTGTATACCCATTATCTCAAGTAGCAGAACATGTTCCATATAAATGCTAAACCATCACAGCTGTAGATCATGTGTTTGCCCTTTCGACCCCTACATTCTCATCACCTGTTTCTTTGTTTGATCACCAATAAATAGTCTTGGCTTCCAGAGCTCGGGGCCTTCACAGGCTCCACACTTGTGGTGGTCCCCTGGTCACAATTTCTCTCTCAAAAAAAATAAATAAATAAAAAAT
>NW_016882357.1:0-279 GCF_001698545.2 Rhinopithecus bieti | reverse complement strand
TAGGGAGAAGGTCAGCAGTAAGACATGAATAAAGATCTCTGTGACATGAATAAGTTTAAGGAAAAGTGCTGTGCCTTGATATGCATATGCAAACATTTCATAAACCTTTTAGTGCATAAAGAGCAGCACTGCTGCTAGCACGCCCCACCTTCAGCCCTAAGGCAGTTTTCTCCTTTCTCAATAAATAGAACATACAATTGGGTTTTATGTTCCATTGCCCAGGGACGGGCAGGAGACAGATGCTTTTCTCTATCTCAACTGCCACGTGGAATTCTTTCA
>NW_016882356.1:0-298 GCF_001698545.2 Rhinopithecus bieti | reverse complement strand
GTTTATTTGACAAATGACAAATCAGGGCATCCCCACCTTGGTACCCCATAGTAGCTGCACAGAGCAGGAACCCCAGAAAAGACCTTGCCCTTCTGTCCCTGCAGATGACGTCCACGGCTCCCACGGGCAGCAGGTCTGCCGTCGGCACGAGCTCTACGTCAGCTTCCAGGACCTTGGCTGGCTGGTAATTGCTGACTCTCCTTGTTTCTGAAATAACAATCACCACCTGTAGATCAGAAGTGACTCTGCAGGGAGGACATAGAATCATGAGTGACTTCAGTTTTCTTCTTTATTTTTT
>NW_016882355.1:0-1032 GCF_001698545.2 Rhinopithecus bieti | reverse complement strand
ATAACATTGCACATCTACAACCATCTGATCTTTGAAAACCTTACAAAATAAGCAATGGGAAAAGGATTTTCTATATAATAAATGGTGTTGAGAAAACTGGCTAGTCATATTCAGAAAACAAAACTGAACCCCTTCCTTTCACGTTATACAAAATTAACTCAAGATGGCTTAAAGATTCAAATGTAAGACGTAACACCATAAAACCCTAAAAGAAAACCTAGGCAATACCATTCAGGACATAGGCATGGTCAAAGACTTCATGACTAAAACACCAAAAGCAACTGCAACAAAAGCCAAAATTGACAAATAGGGTCTAATTAAACTAAAGAGCTTCTGCACAACAAAATAAATTAACATCAGAGTGAACAAGCAACCTACAGAAAGGGAGAAAATGTTTGCAATCTATCCATCTGAAAAGGTGTTATATCCAGAATCTACAAAGAACTTAAACAAATTTACAAAACAAAACCAAAAAACAACAACCAAAAAAACATCAAAAGTGGGTGAAGGATATGAACAGACACAAAAGAAGACATTTATGCAGCCAACAAGCATATGAAAAAAACTCATCATCACTGGTCATTAGAGAAATGCACATCAAAATCACAATGAGATACCATCTCACGCCAGTTAGAATGGTGATCATTAAAAGTCAGGAAACCACAGATGCTGGAGAAGATGTGGAGAAATAGAAATGCTTTTACACTGCTGAAGGGAGTGAAATTAGTTCAACCATTGTGGAAGACAGTGTGGTGATTCCTCAAGGATCTAGAATCAGAAATACCATTTGACCCAGCAATCCCATTACTGGGTATATAACCAAAGGATTATAAATATAAATCATTCTACTATAAAGATACATGCACATGTATATTTATTGCAGCACTATTCACAATAGCAAAGACTTGGAACCAACTCAAATGCCCATCGATGACAGACTGGATAAAGAAAATGTGGCACATATACGTCATAGAATACTATGCAGCCAAAAAAATGAGTTAATATCCTTTGCAAGGACATGGATGAAGCTGG
>NW_016882354.1:0-1524 GCF_001698545.2 Rhinopithecus bieti | reverse complement strand
CTGGGTCAAACAAAATCACACAGTGTTTTCCTCCTTCTACCGCATCTTCAAACTTTTAAAATGTGTCCTCAGAAAATAATGTCATGAACTTTCTCTGTCTTACTTTGCATAGAGTAGTTAATGCAACTCGATCTCTTTCTTCTTTTCCTTTTTTAATATAACGTTTGATATATACAAAAAAGTCACATATATGAAAATCACAAAGCACAGTAGAACTAAATAAACACTCATGAATCCATGATACAAATCAGAGCATTGCCAACACACTGAACCACCTATGTGGTCCTTTCCCTATCTTAACTCCCTGCTTCACCCAAAGTAAACCACTCTCCTGAATTGTGTGTTTATACTTTGTTTTAAAACTTTCTATAGTTTTGTCACATAAATATGCATCTTTAAATGATATATTGTTTAATTTTGTCACTTTTCTCTCCAACTTTTAATTTTAAAATTTTCAATCTTACAGCAAAGCTGACAGAATTAAATGAATGCCCAAAACCTTTTACCAATTGTTAACATTTCCTATACCAGCTTCACCTTTCTTCCTCTCTATACATATATATTCTATAGTTTTCTCCTTTGCTGAAGTCATAACATTTCACCCTTAAATACTTAAGCATATTCTCTTTAAGTACATACCCCTAAGAACACTCTCTTACATAAGGAATTTGACATTGAAAAAATATTATCTCATTTAATATATAGTCCATATTCAATTTTTTCCTATTTCCCAAGAATATCCTTTCTATAGCTCTTATATTTTAATCTACAATCCCATTAAAATCATGTTACATTTAGTTTTCACATCTCTTACTCTGATATAACCTGGAACATTCCCTAGCCTTTAAAATTTGTACATACCAGTTTATTTTATCAATACTATTTTATAAATATCAAATATCATATTTACTATTTTGTAGAGTACAGGTCAACTGATACAATACATTACTATCTAGATAATAAAAGCACTAATTGTTATCTTCTTGGATATGTCTCTTAACAAAAGAGTAAGAATTTCCCTAATTGTTCCATAGATCCATAAGCCATAAAATGTTCACCATCAAATGATAATGCAAATTATTTTCTGGAGTATTTATAACAATTTACACTCTCACTAGCAGTTTATAAGACATCTCCTGGTACACAGCCTAATACATCTGGTCTGTTTTCATATTTCTTGCCATTGTCAGATTTAATTTCTGCCATTATAGTAGGTATTAAAAAAAAAATCTCACTTCCACTTCAGTAAAATGCCTGGCCATACTCCCTGATGCCCACCTTCTGTCCACTGGGTTATCTTTTCATTAATTTGCAGTTTCTGATATTTCTTGAATGTATGTTGTAAATTATCTTTTCTCAATTTGTAGCTTATCTTTTTTCTTTAAGGTATCTTTTGGTGAATAGATACTCTTTATCTTAAGGTATGTGAATTTATCTTTTATTTCTTAGTTAGCACTTTTGTTTCTTATGTAAGAGATGTTTCCCTTTTTTTACTTTATTTTTTATGTATTTTTTATTTTTTAT
>NW_016882353.1:0-968 GCF_001698545.2 Rhinopithecus bieti | reverse complement strand
ATGTAGTTTCTTCATGGCATCAATGGTCTTTACAATTTGGTATGTTTTGCAGTGGCTGGTACCGGCTATTTCTTTCCATGTTTAGTGCTTCCTTCAAGAGCGCTTGTAAGGCAGGCCCAGTGGTAACAAAATCTCTCAGCATTTGCTTATCTGTAAAGGATTTTATCTGTCCTTCATTTATGAAGCTTTGTTTGACTGGATATGAAATTCTGGGTTGAAAATTCTTTTCTTTAAGAATGTTTACTTAAGAAGTTTGAATATTGGCCCCACTCTCTTCTGGTTTGTAGGGTTTCTGTCGAGAGATCTCCTGTTAGTCTGATGGGTTTCCCTTTGTGGGTAACTCGACCTTTCTGTCTGGCTGCCCTTAACAATTTTCTTCATTTCAACCTTGGTGAATCTGACAATTATGTGTCTTGGGGTTGCTCTTCTCGAGGAGTATCTTTGTGGTATTGTCTGTATTTCCTGCATTTGAATGTTGGCCTGCCTTGCTAGGTTGGGGAAGTTCTCCTGGATCATATCTTGAAGAGTGTTTTCCAACTTGTTTCCATTCTCCCCATCACTTTCAGGTACACCCAATCAAACATCAATCTGGTCTTTTCACATAGTCCCATATTTCTCAGAGGCTTTGTTCATTTCTTTTATCTCTAACCTTGTCTTCTAGCTTTATTTCATTAATTTCATCTTCAATCACTGATACCCTTTCTTCCACTTGATCAAATTGACTATTGAAGGTTGTGCATGCATCACAAAGTTCTCATGCCATGGTTTTCAGCTCCATCAGGTCATTTAAGGTTTTCTCTACACTGTTTACTCCAGTTAGCTATTCGTCTAACCTTTTTTCAAGGTTTTCAGCTTCCTTGCAATGAGTTTGAATATGTTCCTTTAGCTCAGAGAAGTTTGTTATTACCGATCTTCTGAAGCCTACTTCTGTCAACTCGTCAAAGTCATTCTCCATCCAGCTTTGTTCT
>NW_016882352.1:0-1529 GCF_001698545.2 Rhinopithecus bieti | reverse complement strand
TAAGAATTTGTTTTAGAAGAAGGGGGATTCAATTGAAATTGTAATGAAGATCTAAAAATGATTCAGACACTCAGCCTTAGATAGGAAATATACATTTAAACATCAACATTTATAAATACGATTTATTTTATGGGACTGTTCTTTAATACTAATATTTGGTACCAAACTTAATCTGTCCTGCAGCATCCAAACACTGAAACTGTACTGTGATTTTAAATAAGATGTAAGATATATATATATATAAAATATAAATATTTCCAAATATATGAAGCTACCACAGTTCAATATTTCATTGGCTTATTTGCCTTGTAAAAGGTCAAGATTATTTGGCATATGGTATTTTACAGTGTTACAGAATACCTTACTTCCAAAGGGAATAAATTAAGAACCAAAATTTAGTGTGAAATTTTGTACACATTCAGTGGTAATATAGGAAAATTTACTCTTTCAGCCGTCAAAATCTTTTACTTTTCCTCCCATTTGTCCTCCCTTCCTTCTTCCTTCCTTATGTTTTCCCTTTTAACAATTCAGCCCTACGTCGGAACGAGGTAGGCATCTGTGTAGGAGTAGGGTGAAGCACAGAAGCCTGGCATGGGGTGTCAAAGCCTGAGCAGAGTGAATGGAGTGGAAGGCGTGTTGCAGGGGTCCAGTGTTAAGTGTTGCGATCCAGGCAGGGTAAAAGAGTGCCCACGTGCCAAGACAGAAACAGCAACCCAAAGAGGCTTGTTGGAGGCCATTCACCTAAGTGAAATAATTCAAAACAGAAATTCAAATACTGCATGTTCTCACTTGTAAGTGGGAGCAAAACAGTGTGTACACACATGGAAAATAGACACTGGAGACTCCCAAAGGTGGGATGCTGGAAGAGAGATGAAGACTGAAACATTACTTGTTGGGTGCAATGTTCAATATTCTGGTAATGGATACACTAAAAGCCCAAACTTTACTAGTACATAATATGTGATTGTAACAAAACCCCTAAACCTATACAAATAATATAAAAAATGAAATATTTTGAAATGGAAATAAGTATATATGTTTGGTTTAAGTCAGCTAACCCTAAGCAAGGACCTTCCATTAAACTCTGACTTCCTATTAATGAGCAAGAGTTGGTGTAGTCTTCTTTTACCTATCTCCTCTGTCTTTAGAAAATTGGGGAAAAGAAGTAATCTTTCTATGTTGTTATAGAAATATGAAATATTCCACATATGTGCTTGATAATTTTGTTTTCTTAACTTTTAATCAAATATTAACTAGAAATGTAGGAGAGACAAATATGTATATATTTTAAGACTTCACCATAAAATTGGTTTTAAAATATACCTCCTAGGTGTTGATCCTGCTTTCTAGTGGGAAACAGTCTCTGTTTGGATTGAAGTACATATCTTGAATCAAATTAAAATTGTACACCATGTAAGGCTAAATAAATGTTTGACTATACAGTGTTGTTTGTTCCTTATAATTTTCTACTTCCAAAAGATGATTATCTGAAAAGGCATTCTGTATATTTATATGCATGTGTATTATTT
>NW_016882351.1:0-1034 GCF_001698545.2 Rhinopithecus bieti | reverse complement strand
CCAGGGACCATTGTGGGTTCTTGGGCAGGGGAGAAACAAAACAAATCAAAACCATGGGCAGTTTTGTCTTTCAGATGGGAAACACTTAGGCATCAACAGGTTCACCCTTGAAATGCATCCTAAGCCATTGGGAACAATTTGACCCACAAATCCTGAAAAGAGGTGGCTTATTTTTTTCTGCACTATGGCTTGGCCCCAATATTCTCTCTCTGATGGGGAAAATGGCCACCTGAGGGACGTACAAATTACAATACTATCCTGCAGCTTGACCTTTTCTGTAGGGAAGGCAAATGGAGTGAAATACCTTATGTCCAAGTTTTCTTTTCATTGAGGGAGAATACACAACTATGCAAAGTTTTGCAATTTACATCCCACAGGAGGACCTCTCAGTTTACCCCATATCCTAGCCTCCCTATAGCTCCCCTTCCTATCAATGATAATCCTCCTCTAATCTCCCCTGCCCAGAAGGAAATAAGCAAGGAAATCTCCAAAGGACCACAAAACCCCAAGGCTATCTGTTATGTACCCTTCAAGCTGTAGGGGAGGGGAATTTGGCCCAACCCAGGTACATGTCCCCTTCTCCCTCTCTGATTTAAAGCAGATCAAGGCAGACCTTGGAAAGTTTTCAGATGATCCTGATAGATACACAGATGTCCTACAGGGTCTAGGGCAAACCTTTGACCTTGCTTGGAGAGATGTCATGCTATTGTTAGATCAAACCCTGGCCTTTAATGAAAAGAATGTGGCTTTAGCTGCAGCCTGAGAGTTTGGAGATACTTGATATCTTAGTCAAGTAAATGAGAGAATGACAGCTGAAGAAAGGGATAAAGTCCCTACCAGTCAGCAAGCCATCCCCAGTATGGATCCCCACTGGGACCTTGATTCAGATCAAGGGGACTGGAGTTGTAAACATCTGTTGACCTGTGTTCTAGAAAGACTAAGAAGAATGAGAAAAAAAGCTAATGAATTATTCAATGATGTCCACCAAAACTCAGAGAAAGGAAGAAAATTCTTCTGCCTTCCTTGAGTGGCTA
>NW_016882350.1:0-383 GCF_001698545.2 Rhinopithecus bieti | reverse complement strand
TGAAGTGCCCTCATCACCACTTTCAGACGTGTTGACCAGGGATGGGTTCTTTAGAGCTGATGTTCTCTGGGCTGGGACATAAAGGATGGGTAGGACCTGAGGAGGTTGAATGAAATATGGCAAGGCCACATCACTCAGTGCCCAGACAGGATAACAGTGGGAAAACGAGCCTTTCCACTAACATGATGCATTGCCTTCATCACAACTCTCACTTTCAGACGTGTTGACCAGGGATGGATTCTTTAGAGCTGATGTTCTCTAGGCTGGGACATAAAGGAAGGGTAGGACCTGCAGAGGTTGAATGGAAAACGGCAAGAATTCTAGGATGAAGAACAACATAACCAAAAGATTGCGGAGGGAAAGCTCAGGATCCCAGCATGTGA
>NW_016882349.1:0-956 GCF_001698545.2 Rhinopithecus bieti | reverse complement strand
CTGATTGATTATTTTATGTTAAACCAACCTTGAATTACTGACTCTGATATATTGTCTTTATTATCCATCTTGTATTCAACTTGCTAAAGTATTGTTTAGGTTTTTTTTTTTTTTTCTGTTTTAAATTTTAAATTTCTGTTTTAAATTATTCTAATTTTTTAAATTTCTGTTCTTTTTTTATAATATCTATATCTTTTGGTAGTACATTAATTCTAGTTCCCTAAGAATTGGGAAGTATTTTCTGTATTTTATTTTCTGGAACAATTTTGTAACATTGGTATCGTTTTTTGTTTGAATGTTTGATAGAATTCACTAGTGAAGCCATTTGTTTCTCAAGTTTTCTCTCTGAAATGGCTTTTTTTAAAATTTTTTTTTTATTATACTTTAAGTTCTAGGGTACATGTGCATAACGTGCAGGTTTGTTACATATGTATATTTGTGCCATGTTGGTGTGCTGCACCCATCAACTCGTTGCATTGGGGAGTTATACATGATATAAATGATGAATTGATGGGTGCTGACGAGTTGAAATGGCTTTTAAATACAAAGTCATGTCTTGAAAAGAGATATGGGGTGCTCAGTATACCTATTTCTTCATGAGTAACCTTTAGTAGCTGGTATCTTTCTGTAAGTTTGTTGATTTTAAGTTACTAAATTTATTGTTCCAATAATATCTCCCTACTGTTCATAATGTCTCCCTATTAAGCTTTTGGTGCCACTGGAAACTAAATTGATAGTTTGGGTTTCTATCTTTTCCAGCCAATCTAAGTACAGGATTAGCAATTTTATTAATTTTCTCTAATAGGTTTCATTGATTTTCTGTATTATTGTGTGAGTGCTATTTTACTGGTTTATTTTGAATATTTATTATTTCAACCCTCCTTACTTTGAGTCTTATTTTATTTTAATAGTTTCTTTTGAAATTTTATTTATTTATTTTCTTTTTTTTTTTTTTT
>NW_016882348.1:0-960 GCF_001698545.2 Rhinopithecus bieti | reverse complement strand
GAGAAATTTGGGACTATGTGAAAAGACCAAACCTACGATTGATTGGTGTACCTGAAACTGACAGGGAGAATGGAACCAAGTTGGAAAACACACTTCAGGATATTATCCAGGAGAACTTCCCCAACCTAGCAAGAGAGGCCAACATTCAAATTCCCGAAACACAGACACCACCACTAAGATACTCCTTAAGAAGAGCAACCCCAAGACACATAATAGGCAGATTCACCAAGGTTGAAATGAAGGAAAAAACATTAAGGGCAGCCGGAGAGAAAGATCAGGTTATCCATAAAGGGAAGCCCATCAGACCAACAGTGAATCTCTCTGCAGAAAGCCTACAAGCCAGAAGAGAGTTGGGGCCAATATACAATATTCTTAAAGAAAAGAATTTTCAACCCAGGATTTCATGTCCAGCCAAACTAAGCTTCATAAGTAAAGAAGAAATAAAATCCTTTACAAACAAGCAAATGCTGAGGGATTTTATTACTACCAGGCCTGCTTTATAAGAGCTCCTGAAGGAAGCACTAAATATGAAAAGGACAAATTGGTACCAGCCACTGCTAAAAAACATATGAAAATATAAAGACTAACGACACTATGAAGAAACTGCATCAGTGAATGTGCAAAATAGCCAGCTAGCGTCGTGATGACAGAATCAAATTCACACATAACAACATTAACCTTAAATGTAAATGGGCTAAATGCCCCAATTAAAAGACACAGACTGGCAAATCGGATAAAGAGTCAAGACTCATCAGTGTGTTGTATTATTGAGACCCATCTCATGTGCAGACCAACATAGGCTCAAAATAAAGGGATGGAGGAATATTTACCAAGCAAATGGAAAGAAAAAAAAAAGGCAGGGGTTGCCATTCTAGTCTCTGATAAAACAGACTTTAAACCAACAAAGATTAAAAAAAACAAAGAAGGGCATTATATAATGGTAAAGGGATCAATGCACCA
>NW_016882347.1:0-619 GCF_001698545.2 Rhinopithecus bieti | reverse complement strand
CAAAAAACCCCCAAAATAAGCAGATGGATATAAACCTCCAACAGCCACATAAATTACATGATACCAGTACAATGTGGGAGGAAGAAAGAAGCAATATGGCAATATGTGTTGGATCTGAAAAAAGGAAGTTTTCAAAGTAGCCAAAAGGGGTTCACTAGAAAGTACAGAAGGCTAATTTGACAATGGAAGCTAAAATTGAGAGCAGTTCCCACCTTAATATGGACAAGGTAAGAGGACTGCAACAAGAAGGATGAGAACTTCATGTTCTCAAGGAAATAGCTTGACTGCCATTTAAATATATAATACAGGCATGAAGCAATGGTCTCTACCATTAATTTAATTAACTCTTCATGAGAATAGATCAAATAATTTCCATTATACTATTTGGGTTGATTGAATTATATAGGTAGAGTACAGACAGAGAACATTATGTTAGATAGTTACTTAAAAGTACTAGTCTGTCAAGATGGGTTCTAATTTAATTCTAGACTAAAGACCAATAAGAAAATCCTTAAATGGTATCTTCAAGTTAACACTTCCAAAATATTGTCAAATGTGTCACCAAAATAAGTTGTATGAATAAATCATGCTATATTGTTAGAACATAATTCAGCTGTAT
>NW_016882346.1:0-1037 GCF_001698545.2 Rhinopithecus bieti | reverse complement strand
ATTCTAACTGGTGTGAGATGGTATCACATTGTGGTTTTGATATACATTTCTCTGATGACCAGTGATGATGAGCATTGTTTCACGTGTCTGTTGGCTGCATAAATGTCTTCTTTTGAAGAAGGCAGGAATTCAGCAAGCTAGACAAGAGGGTGATTTAGAGGCTTGTCAGTTCCCTGTTAGGGTACACCCCAAGATCAACAGGGAAATATTTGAGCTACATTTGAGCCTTTTCCTTTTAAATTACTCAAAGAATTTAAACAAGCTATTCATACTAAAAAAGAATGTGGAAAAGTCAGAGAGCCAGGCTGCCAGATAGGGGAAAAAAGAAAACTGCTGAGTCTGAAATATGTCCAATATGTAAAAAAGGAAAACATTGGGCTAACCAGTGTCACTTTAAGTTTGATAAAGAAGGGAACCTAATTTCAGGAAATGCCATGAGGGGACCATGCCAGGCCCCATTCCAAACTGGGGCATTTCCAGCTCAGGTGATTCCTTCACCCCTGTACAATATCTGTCCCCACCATAGCCAGTAGTGCTGCAGTAAATTTATGCTGCACAAAAGCTGTGAGCCTTCTGCCTGGGGAACTCCCGCAAAAGGTCCCAACATGCCAAGTCTAGCTTGGTCAGGGAGACCCTAACCCAGTGGCGCTAGAGGAATTAAAGACACACACACAGAAATATAGAAGTGTGAAGTGGGAAATCAGGGGTCTCACAGCCTTCAGAGCTGAAAGCCCCAAACAGAGATTTACCCATGTATTTATTAACAGCAAGCCAGTCATTAGCATTGTTTCTATAGATATTAAATCAACTAGAAGTATCCCTTATGGGAAATGAAGAGATGGGCAGAATTAAAGGAATAGGTTGGGCTAGTTAACTGCAGCAGGAGCATGTCCTTAAGGTACAGATCGTCCATGCTATTGTTTGTGGCTTAAGAATGCCTTTAAGCGGTTTTCCACCCTGGGCGGTGCAGGTGTTCCTTGCCCTCATTCTGGTAAACCCACAACCTTCCAGCATGGGCGTTATGGCCATCATGAGCA
>NW_016882345.1:0-393 GCF_001698545.2 Rhinopithecus bieti | reverse complement strand
AGGCCTACAGTGAAAAGAAAATATACTCAGAGAAAACTAAAGAGAATCTTTCTGAGAAACTGCTTTTGGGTGTGTGAATTCAACACAGAGAGTTACACTCTTCTTTTCATGGGGAAGTTTGCTAAAACCGTTTTCTTGGAATCTACAATGACTTATTTCAGAACACAATGAAGCTTATTGTGAAAAGGAAATATCCTAAGACAAAACTAGAAAAAAGGTTTCTGAGAAACTGCTTTGTGATCTGTGAATTCATGTCAGAGAGTTACACTGTTCTTTTCATTGAGCAGTTTACTAACACTGTTTTCTTGGAATCTGCAATGGGATATTTCTGAGTGCATTGAAGCCTATGGTGACAAAGGACATATCCTCAGATAAAACTAGAAATAAGCAATC
>NW_016882344.1:0-222 GCF_001698545.2 Rhinopithecus bieti | reverse complement strand
GATTTTCAGAATGGTAAATGAGCATGGTTTCAACTAAAGTCACCAACTGCATTAGACTCTAACAAGAGAGTCAGCCTGTCTTTTGATGTTTTGAAGCCTGGCATTGACTTCTCTCCAGCTACAAAAGTTCTAGACAGTATGTTTTCCCACTATGAGACTGTTTCATCTACACTGAAAATCTGTTATCTAATGTAGCCAAACAACTTCCTCAGTTATCTTAGC
>NW_016882343.1:0-300 GCF_001698545.2 Rhinopithecus bieti | reverse complement strand
AGGTGGATCACTTGAAGTCAGGAGTTCAAGACAAGCCTAGGCAACATGACGAAACCCTGTCTCTACTGAAAATACAAAAAAATTAGCCAGGCATGGTGGTGCACACCTGTGGTCCCAGCTACTCAGGAGACTGAGGCTGGAGAATCTCTTGAACCCAGGAGGCAGAGATTGCAGTGAGCTGAGATGGCACCACTGCACTCCAGCCTTGGTGACAGAGCATGACTCTGTCTTGAAGAAGGAGGAGAAGGAGAAGGAGAAGGAGAAGGAGAAGGAGAAGGAGAAGGAGAAGAAGAAGAAGAA
>NW_016882342.1:0-1024 GCF_001698545.2 Rhinopithecus bieti | reverse complement strand
ATATACATACATATATATACACACATACATATATATACATATATATACATACATACATATATATATATATATATATATATACATACATATATATACATACATATATATATATACATACATATATATATATATATATATATATTTTTTTTTTCCCCAGAGACTGAGTCTTGCTTTGTCACCCAGGCTGTAGTGCAATGGGGCGATCTCAGCTCACTGCAACTTCCACCTCTTGGGTTCAAGTGATTCTCCTGCCTCAGCCTCCCGAGTAGCTGGGATTACAGGCATGTACCACCATGCCTGGCTAATTTTCGTATTTTAGTAGTGACGGGGTTTCACCATTTTCGCCAGGCTGCTCTCGAACTCCTGAACTCAGGTGATCCACCCGCCTCAGCCTCCCACAGTGCTGGGATTATGGGCGTCACAAGGGTAGATTTAAGCTATGGAAAACCTGAAGAACAAGGCTTTCTCAAAAGCCTTAGGCCTTTGAGTACTCTCAAAGGGCTCTAATGTTCTCAGGCCAGAACCCCATTATCTTGCCAGAGGCTGTATACCACTCGGAAAAAAATATTTTGTTACAGTGATAAGTGAAAAGCATAGCTGCTAAATGGCTAATATGAAAATCATCTTTGTTGGGTTTTGTTTTGTTTTGTTTTTTTGAGACAGCGTCTCATTCTGTTACAGTCTGGAGTGTAGTAGCATGATCACAGCTTACCACAGCCTCGATCTCCTGGACTTAAGTGATCCTCCCACCTCAGCCTCCCAAGTAGCTGGGATGACAGGTGTACGCCACCATACCTGGCTAATTTTGTATTTTTTGTAGAGACAGGGTTTGGCCATGTTGCGCAGGCTGGTCTTGAAGTCCTGGGCTTGTCAAGCAATCAGCCCATCTCGGCCTCCCAAAGTGCTGGGATTACAGGCATGAGCCACCATACCCAGCCATATCTTATTTAAAACAAACAAACAAAAAAATAGCAAGGAGGCCGGGTGCAGGTAGCTCATGCCTGTAATCTCAGCACTTTGGGAG
>NW_016882341.1:0-280 GCF_001698545.2 Rhinopithecus bieti | reverse complement strand
GGGTCTGTGTGTGTGTATGTGAATGTGTGTGAGCGTGTGTGGGGGTCTCTGTGTGTATGTGTATGTGTGCATGTGTGTATGTGAATTGTGTGTGTGTGGGTCTGTGTGTGTGTATGTGAATGTGTGTGTGTGTGTGGGTCTGTGTGTATGTGAATGTGTGTGAGTATGTGGGGGGTCTCTGTGTGTATGTGTATGTGTGCATGTGTGTATGTGAATGTGTGTGTGCCGTTGTGTGTGGGTCTGTGTGTATGTGAATGTGTGTGAGTGTGTGTGGGGGGTC
>NW_016882340.1:0-614 GCF_001698545.2 Rhinopithecus bieti | reverse complement strand
CCAAACAGACCTAATAGATATCTACAGAACTCTCCACCATAAATCAACAGAATATACTTTCTTTTCAGCACCACATCACACTTACTCTAAAATTGACCACATAATTGGAAATAGAACACTTTTCAGCAAATGCAAAAGAACAGAAATCATAGAAAACAGTCTGTCAGATGACAATGCAATCAAATTCGAGGTTAAGATTAAGAAACTCACTCAAAACTGCACAACTACATGAAAACTGAACAACCTGCTCCTGAATGACTAATGGGTAAATAACGAAATTAAGGCAGAAATAAGTTTTAAAACCAATGAGAACACACACAATGTACCAGAATCTTTAGGATGCAATTGAAGTAATGTTTACAGGGAAATTTATAGCACTAAGTGCTCACAGGAGAAATCAGGAAAGATGCAAAATTGACACCCTAACATCACAATTAAAAGAACTAGAGAAGCAAGAGCAAACAAATTCAAAACTAGCAGAAGGCAAGAAATAACTAAGATCAGAGCAGAACTGAAGGAGATAGAGATACGAAAACCCTTCAAAAGCAATGAATCCAGGAACTGGTGTGTTGAAAAGATTAACAAAATAGACTGATAGCCAGACTAATAATAAA
>NW_016882339.1:0-276 GCF_001698545.2 Rhinopithecus bieti | reverse complement strand
GAAAACCGGGTTTTTTTAAAATTTTTTTTTTTTTTTTTTTTAAATAGAGATGAGGTCTCACTATGTTGCCTGGGTTGGCCTTGAACTCCAGAGCTCAAGCGATCCTCCCGCCTCAGCTTCCCAAAGTGCTGAGATCATAGGCTTGTACCACCATGCCTGGCCTTAGGATTTTGAATGTAGTGATTATAATGTGGTGTCCATTTTGGCAGAGTTCTGAGAAATCTTGTAAGTACTCAGAGGAGTTTTGGTTGGTGGGTACCTGCCAAAAGTGAGGGT
>NW_016882338.1:0-279 GCF_001698545.2 Rhinopithecus bieti | reverse complement strand
GGACTAAGGCAGCTCAGCCAGAACTGCCTAGATCTCTACTGGCCAAATGCCTTATGAAGGGAGGCTGGAGTAGGGAGAGGAATGTGTCACTTAAGCGTGCAGGCCAGCTAGGCGCTCACAGTCTGGCCAGTCCATCAAGGAAACAAGAAAACAAGCAGCCAATCAACAAGTGTGTTTTAAGAATCTGCTGAGAGGCTGGGCTCAGTGGCTCACACCTGTAATCCCCAAATTTTGGGAGGGGGGGGGGGAAGAAACCTTTAAAAAAAACCCCTTTTCCCC
>NW_016882337.1:0-1533 GCF_001698545.2 Rhinopithecus bieti | reverse complement strand
TACCACTGATGGGCATTTGGATAGATTCCATGTCTTTATTATTGTGAATAGTTGGTTACTATACCTTTTTTTTAATTATTATTATACTTTAAGTTCTAGGGTACATGTGCACAACGTGCAGGTTTGTTACATATGTATACTTGTGCCATGTTGGTGTGCTGCACCCATTAAATCGTCAATTACATTAGGTATATCTCCTAATGCTATTCCTCCTCATTACCCCTCCCCACAATAGGACCCAGTGTGTGATGCTCCCCTTCCTGTGTCCAAGTGATCTCATTGTTCAATTCCCACCTATGAGTGAGAACATACGGTGTTTGGTTTTCTATTCTCGCGATAGTTTGCTGAGAATGATGGTTTCCAGCTTCATCCATGTCCTGACAAAGGACATGAACTCATCTATTTTATGGCTGCATAGTATTCCATGGTGTATATGTGCCACATTTTTTTAATCCAGTCTATCATTGACGGACATTTGGGTTGGTTCCAAGTCTTTGCTATTGTGGATAGTGCTGCAATAAACATACGTGTGCATGTGTCTTTATAGTCACATGATTTATAATCCTTTGGGTATATACCCAGTAATGGTATCGTTGGGTCAAACGGCATTTCTGGTTTTAGATCCTTGAGGAATCACCACACTGTCTTCCACAATGGTTGAACTAGTTTACACTCCCACCAACAGTGTAAAAGCGTTCCTATTTCTCTACATCCTCTCCAGCACCTGTTTTTTTAATGATCACCACTCTAACTGGTGTGAGACGGTATCTCATTGTGGTTTTGATTTGCATTTCTCTATGACCAGTGATGATGAGCATTTTTTCATGTGTCTGTTAGCTGTATGCATGTCTTCTTTTGAAAAGTGTCGTTCATATCCTTTGTCCACTTTTGATTGGCTTGTTTGATTTTTTTCTTGTAAATTTGTTTAAGTTCTTTGTAGATTCTGAATATTAACCCTTTCTCAGACGGGTAGATTGCAAAATTTTCTCCCATTCTCTGGATTGCCTTTTCACTCTCATGGTAATTTCTTTTGGTGTGCAGAAGCTCTTTAGTTTAATGAGATCCCATTTGTCTATTTTGACTTTTGTTGCCGTTGCTTTTGGTGTTTTAGTCATGAAGTCCTTGCCCATGCTTATGTCCTGAATGGTATTGCCTAGTTTTCTTCTAGGCTTTTATGGTTTTACATCTAACACTTAAGTCTGTAATCCATCTTGAATTAATTTTCGTATAAGGTGTAAGGAAGGGATCCAGTTTCAGTTTTCTACATATAGCTAGCCAGTTTTCCCAGCATCATTTATTAAATAGGGAATCCTTTCCCTATTTCTTGTTTTGTCAGGTTTGTCAAAGATCAGATGGTTGTAGATGTGTAGTATTATTTCTGAGGCCTCTGCTTTGTTCCATTGGTCTACATCTCTGTTTTGGTACTAGTACCATGCTTTTTTTGGTTACCGTAGCCTTGTAGTATAGTTTGAAGTCAGGTAACGTGATGCCTCCAGCTTTGTTCTTTTGCTTAGGATTGTCTTGGATATAAGC
>NW_016882336.1:0-1035 GCF_001698545.2 Rhinopithecus bieti | reverse complement strand
ACTCCAGCTTCCTTTGGAAGTAAAGCAGTCTTGAGAAGAGTTTTTATTAAAGAGGTGTTAATGATGGAGGACCCTTGCATAGTGAGGAAACCTCTTTCAGCCCTTATAACAGCATGGTGGTGCAGGATATGGAAGGCATATTTAGAATCAGTATAAATATTGATGTGCAGTCCTTTTGCAAGAGTGAGGGCCTGAGTTAAGGCAATGAGTCTGGCTTGCTGAGAGGTAGTGGGGGGCGGGGGGGCAGAATGTTAGCTCAATGATAGATGTGGAAGATACTATAGCATAGCCTGCCTTTGCTGGTGAGTGGCGATTAGGCCTGGTGGAACTGCCATCAATAAACCAAGTGTGATCAGGGTGAGGAATATGAGAGAAGGAAATATGGGGAAGTGGAGTGAATGTCAGGTGGATCAGAGAGATACAGTCATGGGGTCAGGTGTGATATCCGGAATAATGTGGGAGCCAGCCTAACACAGTGAGGTCAAGTTGCTTGGACAGAAAGGCTACAGGCCGTGGTCTCGGCTCTTGTGTAAGAATTCTGAGCACACAGCCCTGCACTTCGGCTGTGTGTAATGAAAAGGTTGGGATGAGTCAGTGAGAGCTAGTGTGGGAGCAGCTTTTAAGGCTGTTTTAAGGAATGGAAAGGGGAGTGGGGAAGGATTTAGGATTTATGGGATTGGCTAGGTTTATCTAGAACAGCATAATGGGTTGTGGAGGGAGATATTGAGGATAGGAGAGTATATGTATTTGGCACCACGGGGTGGATAGGCAAGATAATTTGGGTGATAAGGCACAGGTCCTGAACTAACCTGTAAGACTTGTCTGGTTTTGGACAGGTAAAATGGAGCAATTGTAAGAAGAGTTTATAGGCTTTAAAGGGCCATGCTGTAACAGATGAGTAATAACAGGCTTTAATCCTTTTAAAGTATGCTGTGGGATGGCATATTGGCATTGAGTGGGGTAAGTGTGATTAGGTTTTAATGGGATGGTAAGGGGTGCATGATCAGTTGCCAAGGAGGGAGTAGAGGTATCCTT
>NW_016882335.1:0-298 GCF_001698545.2 Rhinopithecus bieti | reverse complement strand
TTATCAGGCCCCGAGAGGAAGGGTGGAAGGGCCTGGGAGGAGAATGATTTCTGCCTTGGGGATCAATGTGGGCATCACTGGTCTCCCAGTTCTGGGCCCTGGGCCTGGCCCAGGCGGGGACCACCTGCTGTCCAGGGTATAAAAGGAGAAGGGGCGCTGGGCAGACTGTTGGGGTCTTTAGCCTCGTGACGTCCTCTCAGCCAATACACTTTTCCTTCAGCTTTCTGGGCGCTAAAGCAGCCCCTGACAGCATCTGATCTCCGCAGTGCCCACAAGGGCATGTCTTGGGGTTCGACTT
>NW_016882334.1:0-302 GCF_001698545.2 Rhinopithecus bieti | reverse complement strand
CCCCTCCCTTCCCTTCCCTTTTCTTCCCTCCTTCCTTACTTCCCTCCCTCCCTCTTTCCTTCCTTCCTCCCTCCCTTCCTTCCTTCTTTCCCTTCCTTCCTTTCTTCCCTCCCTTCCTTCCTTCTTTCCCTTCCTTCCTTTCTTCCCTTCTCTTTCCTTTCCCTCCTTCCCTCCCTCCCTTCCTTCCTTCCCTTCCCTTTCCTTCCCTCCCTTCCTTCCTTCTTTCCCTTCCTTCCTTCCTTCCTTCCTTCCTTTCCTTCCTTCCTTCCTTCCTTCCTTCCTTCCTTCCTTCCTCCCCCCCC
>NW_016882333.1:0-424 GCF_001698545.2 Rhinopithecus bieti | reverse complement strand
GGGAAAACCCACGCGGGGGGGTTTTGGTAAAAGGTGGTTTTTTTTTTTGTTTTTTTTTTTTTTTTTTTTTTTTTTTTTTTTTTTTTTTTTTTTTTTTTTTTTTTTTTTGGAGGTAGAGTTTCATTCTTGTTGCCCAGGCTGAAGTGCAGTGGCGCAATCTCGGCTCACTGCAACCTCTGCCTCCTGGGTTCAAGCAGTTATCTGCCTCAGCCTCCCAAGTAGCTGGGATTACAGGCATGCACCACCACGCCGGCTAATTTTGTATTTTAAGAGAAATGGGGTTTTTTCCATGTTGATCAGGCTGGTCTCGAACTCCCAACCTCAGGTGATCCTCCCGCCTCAGCCTCCCAAAGTATTAGGATTACAGGTGTGAGCCATCGCACCCAGCCTACTTTTGTTCTTAAAGGAATCTCCATACTGTTTT
>NW_016882332.1:0-222 GCF_001698545.2 Rhinopithecus bieti | reverse complement strand
ATCACCTACACCCACATCATCACCTTTACTATAACCACCACCACCATCAGCAGCACCTCCACTATCACTATGACCACCACCACCACCATCTCCAGCAGTAGCATCACCACCACCATCACCTCCAGTATCAACACCACCACTGTCTCCTCCACCACTATCACTTCGACTATCATCATCTCCACTATAACCACCACCACCACCATTATCACCTCCACTATCACC
>NW_016882331.1:0-1029 GCF_001698545.2 Rhinopithecus bieti | reverse complement strand
CAATATGTTGGAAATACAAAAATCATGATGGTTTTCAAGTCTCCAGAACTTACCCAACATTAGTTGATCATAGCCTGAATAAATGGGTGGGACGGCAAAGGGGTCCCAGAAAGAGAGCTCTCTCTCTCTCCATTTTGTCCTTTTGCTTCACCTGGCTTTTCTTTTATTCTTTCTTTTCTCTCTGTTGATTCCCTATAAAGGGCCCATACAGACACTTACCGTCACAGGGTATAAGACTTTAGAGCAGAAAGAGACCTTATAAATTACCTTGGCCAAAGCCTTCCTAAATCCTTACCCAACTTCACTCAGCTAGTTGTTGATGTGCCTATAGCCTAAATGCAAATCTCCACGTTCCCAGATAAGGGTCGTCAGCATACAGAAATATAGAAAATGGCAAATGACATTAAGTCCTAAGTCAAAAGGAGGCATAATTAAGATGATGATTCACCAACATAATTCCGATCCAGCAGCCACAATTTACTTTTGTTTGTTTGTTTGAAGGGATAATTTATTACAGTAAAATGATCCTTTTAGTGTACAGTCTGTGAGTTTTGACAAATGTATATAGTCATGTGACTACCCCATCAAACTCAACCTATAGAACCATTCAATAATCCTAAAAAAATTCCCCAATTCCCTTTGGCCCCAGCCCCTAGAACTACTCATTTGTTTTCTGTCTCTATAATTTTGATTCTTCCAGAATGTCCTATAAATGGAATCACACAGTATGCAGCCTTTGAGCCTGGCCTCTTCCACTTAGCATAATGTGTTTGAAATGCATCCATGTTGTTGCATGTATCAACGGTTTGGTCCTTTTATGATTTACTTTTTTAATAGTATACGTTTAAATCAGAGAAAAAATTGACAATGCTATAATTATAACCACAAATTCCATTACAAATGCCAAAAATAAATTTAAGCCCAAGATATGGATTTACAATAAGGAAAATACCCAAAGTAAGTTCTTTAAATAATACCAATTTGCTGTTATTCCTTACATGTGATAACGAAAAAAGCATATAAATTTAA
>NW_016882330.1:0-616 GCF_001698545.2 Rhinopithecus bieti | reverse complement strand
AGGAGGCCCGCCTGCCTCTGTAGACTCCACCTCTGGGGTTAGAGCAGAGCTGAACAAAAGGCAGCAGAAACTTCTGCAAACTGAAACGTTCCTTTCTGACGGCTCTGAAGAGAGTAGTGGTTCTCCCAGCACAGAGTTTGAGATCTGAGAATGGACAGACTGCCTCCTCAAGTGGGTCCCTGACCCCAAGTAGCCTAACTGGGAGACACCTCCCAGTAGGGGCCAACTGACACCTCATACAGCCAGGTGCCCCTCTGAGACAAAGCTTTCAGAGGAGCGATCAAACAGCAATATCTGCCTTTCTGCAATATTTGCTGTTCTGCAGCCTCTGTTGGTGATACCCAGGCAAACAGGGTCTGGAGTGGACCTCCAGCAAACTCCATCAGACCTGCAGCTGAGGGTCCTGACTGTTAGAAGGAAAACTAACAAACATAAAGGACATCCACACCAAAACCCCATCTGTACATCACCATCATCAAAGACCAAAGGTAGATAAAACCACAAAGATGGGGAGAAGCCAGAGCAGAAAATCTGAAAATTCTAAAATCAGAGCACCTTTTCTCCTCCAAAGGAATGCAGCTCCTTGCCAGCAATGGAACAAAGATGGACAGAGGAT
>NW_016882329.1:0-968 GCF_001698545.2 Rhinopithecus bieti | reverse complement strand
TCCTCAAATTCCACAAAAACAGTGATTTCAAGCTTCTCAATCCAAAGAACGGTTTAGCTCTATGAGAGGAATACACACATCATAAAGCAGTTGCTCAGAAATCTTCTCTGGATGTTTCATCAGAAGACCTTTCCTTGCTCACCACAGGCCTCTGGGTGTCACTAAATATCCCTTCACAGATTCTTCAAAGACAGAGTTTTGAAACTGTGCAACATAGAGTAAGCATTAACTCTGTGAAGTGAATGCACATATCAGAGAGCAGATTCTTGGAACGCTTTTTTCTCTATTTTATTTCAGTATATTTCACTATTTGCCATAGTCCTCAAAGCGCTCTGAAATATCACTTTTCAGTTTCACAGGAACAGTGTTCAAACACTGCCTTGTGAGAAAAAAGGTATAACTTCCTGAGTGGAATGCCTACATCACAATGTAGTTTGCAGAAAGCATCTATCCAGTTTTAATCTGAAGAAATATCCTTTCACCATAGGCCTGAATGTGCTCCCAAATGTCCCTTCGCAGATCCGTGCATGATGGAGTTTTCAAACTGCATAATATAAGTTTCAACTATGCGAGATGAATCAATATATCTAACACAAAGCAGTTTCTCAGAAATCTTCTTTCCAGTTTTGTCTGAGGACATTTCCTTTTCAATGTAGCCGTCCCTATACTCCCGAATGTCTTTTGGTAGCTTTTCCTCCAAAAGGGATTCCGGAATACTCTATGAGAAGAAAGGTATATTTCTGTGAGTGGAATGCAGACATCACAAAGCAGCTTCTCAGAAAGCTTCTCTGCAGTTTCTATCGGAAGACGTCTTCTTTCTCACTGTAAGCCTCAAAGGGTTCCTGAATATCCCTTTCACAGACTAAATAAAGACAGTGTTGTGATTCTGCTCAATGAAAAGAGAAGCTTAACAGTGTGTGGAATTCACGAGACACAGAGCAATTTCACAGAAAGCTTCCTTCTGGTTT
>NW_016882328.1:0-300 GCF_001698545.2 Rhinopithecus bieti | reverse complement strand
CTGCACACCTCAACCTCTCAACAGGAATGGGTTTTCAATGCCTGAGTCTTTTACCAACTCATTGAACCACTAACTATTGAAAGGGGACAGGGCACCATTACCTCTTTTGCTAAGGCAATGTGACTGGCAGTCTCACTGTAATCACATAGATGGGTAACCACAAAGAGAAAGATTCTTGAAAGGAGTAAGGATGCTGTTAACAGAAGAAAAAAAGAAGGAAAGCTGAACAACAACAACAAAAAACAACAACTGAGATTCACTACATATTCCATTCCAAAGGTCTGTGTCCTACTGAAAATT
>NW_016882327.1:0-1035 GCF_001698545.2 Rhinopithecus bieti | reverse complement strand
TGCAATTTCCATATTATCCAAAAAAAAAGAAAATTATATTTACACAAAAATTTGTACACAAATGTTTATATCAGCTTTACTGTTAGTAGTACTGAGTTAACAAATCAGATATTTTCAGTGGATAAATGGTTAAATAATCTGTGGCACATGGGATATTGCTCAACAATACAAAGAAATAATCTATTGAGACATGCAACAACTTGATGGATCTCAAGTGAGTTAGGCTGAATTAAACAATAAAATCCCCAGGGTTACGTACTGCATAATTATATGATATTTTAAAATGGTAAACTTACAAGCATGAAGAAATAATTTCAGTGTCAACATTCAGGTTGTGTTATTTGACTCTAATTATGCAAAATGTTACAAATGAGGAAAACTGGCTGAAAAGTGTACAAGATCTCTCAGTATTATTATTATTTATTATTATCAAATTTTAAGTTCTGGGATGCATGTGCAGATTGTACAGGTTTGTTACATAGGTATACACAGGCTATGGTGGTTTGCTGCACCCATCAACCAGTCATCCACATTAGGTATTTCTCCTAATGCTATCCGTCCCCTAGCCCCCCACCCCACAACAGGCCCCAGTGTGTGATGTTCCCCTCCCTGTTTCCATGTGTTCTCATTGTTCAACTCCCACTTATGAGTGAGAACATGTGGTGTTTGGTTTTCTGTTGTTGTGTTAGTTTGCTGAGAATGATGGTTTCCAGCTGCATCCATGTCCCTGCAAAGGACATGAACTCATCCTTTTTTATGGCTGCATAGTATTCCATGGTGTATATGTGCCACATTTTATTATCTAGTCTAGCATTGATGGGCATTTGGGTTGGTTCCAAGTCTTTGCTATTGTGAACAGTGTTGCAGTAAACATACATGTGCCTATGCCTTTGTAGTAGAATGATTTATAATCCTTTGGGCATATACCCAGTAATGGGATTGCTGGGCAGATGGTATTTCTGGTTCTAAATCTTTGAGGAATCACCACGCTGTCTTTCACAATGGTTGAAATAATTTACACACCCACCAACAGTG
>NW_016882326.1:0-394 GCF_001698545.2 Rhinopithecus bieti | reverse complement strand
CCAAAAAAGAGCCCGCATAGCCAAAATAATTCTAAGCAAAAGAACAAAGCTAGAGGCATCACACTACCTGACTTCAAACTATACTACAAGTCTATAATAAACAAAACAGCATGATACTGGTACCAAAACAGATATATAGACAAATGGAACAGAACAGTGGCCTCAGAAATAACACCACACATCTACAACCATCTTATCTTTGACAAACCTGACAAAACAAGCAATGGGGAAGGGATTCCCTATTTAATATATGGGGCTGGGAAAACTGGCTAGCCATAGCTATGTAGAAAGTATGGCATATGTAGAAAGCTGAAACTGGATCCTTTCCTTACACCATATACAAAATTAACTCAAGGTAGATTAAAGACTTAAATATTAGACCAAAACCATAAAA
>NW_016882325.1:0-1769 GCF_001698545.2 Rhinopithecus bieti | reverse complement strand
GATAAAATACTGGCAAACTGAATCCAGTAGCATATCAAAAGCTTATTCACCACGATCAGGTTGGCTTAATCCCTAGGATGAAAGGCTGGTTCAACATGTGCAAATAAATAAATGTAATCTATCAGATAAACAGAACCAATGACAAAACCACATGATTATCTCAAAAGATGCAAAAAAGGCCTTAGATAAAATTCAACACCCCTTCATGCTAAAACACTCAATAAACTAGGTATTGATGGAACATATCTCAAAATAATAAGAGCTATTTATGACAAACCCACAGCCAATATCATACTGAATGGGCAAAAGCTGGAATCATTCCATTTGAAAATGGCATAAGACAAGGATGCCCTCTGTCACCACTCCTACTCAACATAGAATTGGAAGTTCTGGACAAGGCAATCAGGTGAGATAAAAGAAATAAAGGGTATTCAGATAGGAAGAGAGGAAGCCAAATTATCTCTGTTTGCAGATGACATGACTGCATGTTTAGAAAACTCATCTTCTCAGCCCAAAAGCTCCTTAAGTTGATAAGCAATTTCAGCAGTCTCAGGATACAAAATCAATGTGCAAAATCACAAGCATTCCTATACACCAATAATAGACAAACAGCCAAATCATGAGCAAACTCCCATTCACAATTGCTTCAAAGAGAATAAAATACTTAGGAATATAACTTACAAAGGATGTGAAGGACTTCTTCACCACATGGTACTGGTACCAAAACAAATATGTAGACCAATGGAACAGAGCAAATACCTCAGAAATAACACAACACATCTGCAACCATCTGAGCTTTGGCAAACCAGACAAAACAAGCAATGGGGAAAGGATTCCCTGTTCAATAAATGGTGTTGGGAAAACTGGCTAGCCATATGGAGAAAACTGAAACTGGACCCCTTCCCTACACCTTATACAAAATTAACTCAAGATGGATTAAAGATTTAAATGTAAGACCTAAAACCATAAAACCCTAGAAGAAAACCTAGGCAATACCATTCAGGACATAAGCATGGGCAAAGACTTCACGACTAAAACACCAAAAGCAATTGCAACAAAAGCCAAAATTGACAAATGGTATCTAATTGAAGAGCTTCTGCACAGCAGAAGAAACTATCAGAGTGAACTGGCAAACTACAGAATGGGAGAAAACTTTTCATTTTATCCATCTGACAAAGGGCTAATATCCAGAATCTACAAGAAACTTAAATTCATAGGAAAATGCAACCGCCTCAAAAGTGGGCAAAGGATATGAACAGTTTTCAAATGAAGACATTTTATGCATCCAACAAACATATGAAAAAAAGCCCATCATCACTGGTCATTAGAGAAATGCAAATCAAAAGCACAATGAGATACCATCTCACATCAGTTAGAATGGCGATCATTAAAAGTCAGGAAACAACAGATGCTGGAGAGGATGTGGAGAAATAGAAAAGCTTTTACACTGTTGATGGGAGTGTAAATTGGTTCAACCATTGTGGAAGACAGTGTGGCGATTCCTTGAGGATCTAGCACTAGAACTACTATTTGATCCAGCAATCCCAAGACTGGGTATATACCCAAAGGATTATAAATCATGCTGCTATAAAGACACATGCACATGTATGTTTATTGCAACACTATTCACAATAGCAAAGACTTGGAACCAGTTCAAATGTCCATCAATATTAGACTGGATAAAGAAAATGTGGCACATATATACCATAGAATACTATGCAGCCATAAAAGAATGAGTTCATGTCATTTGTATGGACATGGATGAAGTT
>NW_016882324.1:0-1165 GCF_001698545.2 Rhinopithecus bieti | reverse complement strand
TTTCAGAACTTGTTATTGGTCTATTCAGTGATTTGAGTTATTCCTGGTTTAGTCTTGGGATATTGTTTGTGTATAGGAATTTATCCATTTCTTCTAGAATTTCTAGTTTATTTGAGTAGAGGTGTTTATAGTATTCTCTGATGGTAGTTTGTACTTCTGTGGGATCGGTGGTAATATCCCCTTGTCATTTTTTATTGTGTCTATTTGATTCTTCTCTCTTTTCTTCTTTATTAATCTGGCTAGTGGTCTACTGTGTTAATGTTTTCAAAAAACCAGCTCCTGGATTCACTGATTTTTTTGAAGGGTTTTTTTCTATCTCTATCTTCTTCAGTTCTGCTCTTAGTTATTTCTTGTCTTCTGCTAGCTTTTGAATTTGTTTGCTCTTGCTTCTCTAGTTCTTTTTTTTTTTTTTCTTTTGAGTCTTGCTCTGTTGCCCAGGCTGGAGTGCAGTGGCATGGTCTCGGTTCACTGCAAGCTCTGCCTCTTGGGTTCTCACCATTCTCCTTCCTCAGCCTCCCGAGTAGCTGGGACTACAGGTGTCCACCACCACGTCCAGCTAATTTTTTGTATTTTAGTAGAGATGGGGTTTCACCATGTTAGCCAGGATGGTCTTGATCTCCTGATCTTGTGATCCGCCCACCTTGACCTCCCAAAATTCTGGGATTACAGGCGTGAGCTGCTGCACCTGGCCTGCTTCTTTAGTTCTTTTAATTGTGATATTAGGGTGTCAATTTTATCTTTCCTGCTGTCTCCTGTGGGCATCTAGTGCTATAAGTTTCCCTCTAAACACTACTTTAGTTGTGTCCCAGAGATTCTGATACATTGTGTCTTTCTTCTCATTGGTTTCAAAGAACTTATTTATTTCTGCCTTAATTTTGTTATTTACCCATTAGTCATTCAGGAGCAGGTTGTTCAGTTTCCATGTAGTTGTGTGGTTTTGAGTGAGTTTCTTAAACCTGAGTTCTAATTTGATTGTGCTGTGGTCTGAGAGACTGCTTGATTTCCATTCTCTTGTATTTGCTGAGGAGTGTTTTACTTCCAACTATGTGGTCAATTTTAGAATAAGTGTGATGTGATGATAAGAAAATGTATATTCTGTTGATTTGGGGTGGAGAGTTCTGTAGATGTCTATTAGGTCCGCTTGGTCCAGAGCTGAGTTCAAGAC
>NW_016882323.1:0-496 GCF_001698545.2 Rhinopithecus bieti | reverse complement strand
GGGGCCCAGGAGGAGGGACTGGAGCAGTGGGGTCATGGGCAGAGAGATGATCTCCTTCATCTGGTCCAAGGGTGGAGGCCCCAGCAGCAGGAACTGCTGATGGTGAGCGTGGAGAGGATGTCCTTCAGAAGCAGTGCCTCTGACCACCAGCCCCACTTCCCAGGTGAAGACTCGCCCAGGCCACAGGACAGGTGAGAGGCAGAGCCAGGCCAGAGCTCACTTCTGGTGTAGCACCCACCCTCCATCAAGGTCAGAAGTCGCAGGGGCTATATCCTGGGGTGGGCCCCGGCGGCTCCGGGCACGAAATTCCTGGCACGCATCTCCAGGCAGCGTTCACCCCCCTGGGAGCCCCTTGCACTCAGGGTCATTGTGGAAGGAACCTGCCTAGGCAGGATTGCGCCCCCCCCCATCTTCCTGGAACACTGGGATGTCTGCTCCTTACTAAAGGCCCATGGGGCACTGCAGGTTGCTCCCAGCCAAGGAGTGCTGGCCTGCC
>NW_016882321.1:0-1026 GCF_001698545.2 Rhinopithecus bieti | reverse complement strand
TTTTGAGACGGAGTCTCACCCTGTTGCCCAGGCAGGAGTCCAGTGGTGCGATCTGGGCTCATTGCAAGCTCCGCCTCTTGGGTTCACGCCATTCTCCTGCCTCAGCCTCCCAGTGGCAGGGATTACAGGCGCTCGCCACCACGCCCGGCTAATTTTTTTTTTTGTATTTTAGTAGAGACGGTGTTTCACCGTGTTAGACAGGATGGCCTCGATCTCCTGACCTCGTGATCCACCCGCCTCGGCCTCCCAAAGTGCTGGAATTACAGGCGTAAGCCACCGCGCCCAGCCGCATGTTCTTAAAGAATTATGCATGTGTGTATGTAGGTATGGGGAAGAGGGATGGTTGTCACCCATCAGTGGTGATGTGGGGTCGACTCTGAGCCACAGACCTTTTCCTTGACCAGTCTATCCTCATTTTAAAATCAAAATCTCACCAAGGAAGGCAATGTGAATCCAGTGGCCCTGGGTTCAAGTCTAAGGTTTGCCCCTTATGAACTGTGTGGCCTTGCGGAGTAGTCAGAGCGGGAGCCAAGCATATAGAAACTTATTTCATCTTCACTCAAACCTTGTGAAATAGATGACTCTGATCATGATTTTACAGATGAGACTCTGATCACCATTTTATAGATGAGAAAACTGAGGCAAAGATCCTTTATCTAACAAGCAATAAGTCAGCATTTGAATCTATTTTATTAAGCTCTACCCTCTTATGCTTCTCCAGAGAAAGTTACTTAGCTTCTGAACCTAAAATTCCCTCCTTTCTAAAGCTGGAATAACACTGCTTACAGTTAAGATAATTGTGAAAATAAATAAAGTATATTGTGTGATTGATGTATTCAATAGATTTCAGCAATCTTTTATGGCTACAGAATTTCCAGCTATTTACAGCTTTTGAGTTAAATACCAACATTAGTATTTCCTGCTTACCTTCCTCCTGAGAAGTTCTCCAGTGTAGGAAACCGGCGATTAATGCTAGAAGGTTCAAAAGTGGCCAGCAATTCCATTATAGCCATTAAACAATGATTA
>NW_016882320.1:0-220 GCF_001698545.2 Rhinopithecus bieti | reverse complement strand
CCAGTTTCGGAGAATGGACATGTCAGAGAACAGTTTCGGAGAATAGACATGTCAGAGAACAGTTTCTTCGAGTGCTTTTCCTCTTTTTTATTGGACGACATTTCACTTTTGCCGTAGTCTTAAATGTGCTCCGAATACCACTCTTTTGGTTTTGGAACAGTGTTCAATCTGTGCCTTATGAGAAGAAAGTTACAACTCCCTGAGTGGAATGCGAACATCA
>NW_016882319.1:0-218 GCF_001698545.2 Rhinopithecus bieti | reverse complement strand
TTTTTTTTTTTTTCCCTCCCCCCCTTTTTTTTTTTTTTTTTTTTTTTTTTTTTTTTTTTTTTTTTGAGACGGAGTCTTGCTCCGTCGCCCAGGCTGGAGGGCAGTGGCGTGATCTCGGCTCACCGCAAGCTCCGCCTCCCGGGTTCACGCCATTCTCCTGCCTCAGTCCCAGAGTAGCTGGGACTGCAGGTGCCCGCCACCACGCCCAGCTAATTTTT
>NW_016882318.1:0-504 GCF_001698545.2 Rhinopithecus bieti | reverse complement strand
CCCTTAGTTAAAATCTAGAAAGAAAGTTTCTGAGAAAGTTCTTTGTAATGTGTGAATTCATACCACATAGTTACACCTTTCTTTTCTTGGAGCAGCTTGCTAACTCTGTTTTCATGGAATCTTCAGTGGGATATTTTGGAGCATTAATGCCTATAGTGAAAAGGGAATAGTCTCAGATAAAATCTAGAAAGAAGCTTTCTGAGAAAGTCCTTCGTGATGTATGAATTCATCTCACAGAATTTCATTGTTCTTTTCATTGAGCAGTTTGCTTACACTGTTTTCTTGGAATCTGCAATGTGTTATTTCAGAGCACATTGAAGCTTATGGTGACAACAGAAATATCCTCAGATAAAACTAGAAAGAAGCTTTCTGACAAATTGCTTTGTGATGTGTTAATTCGTCTCATGCAGTTACACGATTCTTTTCATGGAGCAGTTTGGTAGCACTGTTTTGGTGAATCTGAGAAGGATATTTTGGATGGCATTTAATCCTATGGTGACAAAG
>NW_016882317.1:0-222 GCF_001698545.2 Rhinopithecus bieti | reverse complement strand
ATTCCTCTCCGTGAAAGCAGTGCATACTAGCTTCTTCTTCTTTTTTTTTTTTTTTTTTTTTTTTTTGAGACAGAGTCTCTCAGCTCACTGCAAGCCCCACCTCCCGGGTTTACGCCATTCTCCTGCCTCAGCCTCCCGAGTAGCTGAGACTATAGGCGCCCACCACCTCTCCCAGCTCGTTTTTTGTATTTTTTAGTAGAGATGGGATTTCACTGTGTTAGC
>NW_016882316.1:0-217 GCF_001698545.2 Rhinopithecus bieti | reverse complement strand
GGGGCCCCGGCGGCTCCGGGCACGAGATTCCTGGCACGCATCTCCAGGCAGCGTTCACCCCCCTGGGAGCCCCTTGCACTCAGGGTCATTGTGGAAGGAACCTGCCTAGGCAGGATTGCGCCCCCCCCCATCTTCCTGGAACACTGGGATGTCTGCTCCTTACTAAAGGCCCATGGGGCACTGCAGGTTGCTCCCAGCCAAGGAGTGCTGGCCTGCT
>NW_016882315.1:0-999 GCF_001698545.2 Rhinopithecus bieti | reverse complement strand
AGTTGGAAACGTGCCCTTTGCTATGAACTGTTGCCTTTTTTCTTTTGAAATATTTTTTAAAATGTTATTTGCAGTATTTTCTCCATGATGTTATTTAAAAGCAGTATAGTCAGTATTAATTTTAACTAACTTGATAGAGTTTCATAAATCTGTTCAAATGAAACATCTTTGGTCATTAAAAGAATTAAGATATAGTAGACAATAGTAAGTATATTTAGATATTGTTTGGTTTTGGATTACTTTAGAGACTCTGATTTGAGATTTTTTTTTGTGTTGAAATTTGAGAAGTTGTAGATATATTTGAATGGGTAATTTGCTGACACCTGCCTGTGTTTGAGGTATTTTCAAGGATGTTTAGTTTTCTGGTCTCTTCAGATTGTGGTTTATTGCATGCTTTTCTGCAGTCTGTTGTCTAGTGGGGATTGTTGTTGTCATCATTTCCATTATTTCTTGTAGGGCTGGTGTTAGAAACCATAAATCTAGACTGCAGTGATAATAGGAAAAGCCTGTAACCAGATCCAGTTCTTTTGTCAGAATGTCGCACCATGAGCTGCCTGTAGTAAACTGACGTGCCCTGCCATTAAAGTCCTTCACATATGTCAGTGGGTAGCAGGTCTTTGGGCAGTTAGCTTGTAGCTGTGCTTTAAAACCTTAGGAATTTACAACTATAAACTGGGATTTTGGCAACCCTTGACTTATCTTTCGTTTATCTGTTTTCTGACATAACATACTTCTTCACTAAATACATAGCTTTCACAGAAATCATTTTAAAATTGCAAGTGATTAACTTACAGGTTATGATTTTTTTGGATAACTTAAATTAGAAATTTTGAAAATAGTTAAGTCTTCCTAGGTTTGTTTTGACACAGAAAAGATTAATTACTAATTTGTTTGGGGTGGACTTTACTAAAGCATAATTTAAAATTGCTCCTTTAGAAACCTTAATTTCCTCTAGAAGGCTTGATTTGATAAGTTGTTGCTACCAAAAATGTTCTTTGA
>NW_016882314.1:0-1702 GCF_001698545.2 Rhinopithecus bieti | reverse complement strand
CCCTAGCCCCGCCTCCTCTCTCGGACTCGCCCCGGTGTGGCCCCGCCACTCCGGCAACCCTGCCCAAAACTCTTCCCAACAGGGGCCCAAGCCGCGGCCAGCCCTCTGCACGCCCCGCCCTCTCCCCAGCCCCGCCCCGACAGGGCCCCGCCCCATCGACTCAGGAAGGCCAACGGTTTCCATAGCTCAGGCCCGAATCGAGACTGTCCTCCAGCCCGCGTACCTCATGCCCGCTCCTTCCCCTCGGGGCTGGGGGGCACCGCGAGACTCCCACTGTCGCAGCCTCGCCAGCTGGGTCCTCCTAGGCAACCGCCAGCTCGCTTGCGAGGAGCCCGGCTCCAGGGGCGGCGCGTGCGCAGAGGGCTTTCCGCGTCACAGTCTCTTGAGTGTATGGGCTGCACCTGCTGTACATGGCGCCGCTGGTGTAGTGGTATCATGCAAGATTCCCATTCTTGCGACCCGGGTTCGATTCCCGGGCGGCGCAGCTTGTTTTCTTTTTTCCCACTTGAACAATGAACTCTCGCTAACGCCAGAGATTTATAAAGGAAAGAAAACCGGAAACCAAGGGAAGGCGCCCAGTCTGGCGCAGCGCTGACACATTTCGGAGAGTGACAGGTGCCCTGAAAACCGTGGACGGCCATGGGTGACAGGGTCCCTGAGCTGAGGCGCCTGTAAACCAGCAAGCCAAGCTCGCCGTCCAGTCCCCTGCCCAGGGCCGCCACCCACCGCCGAGCCGCTCCCCACCGTGCCTCTGGCGGCTGCGGGTCCTTTAACGAGAGGCGCGCGTGCTCCTGGGAGTTGTAGTTTATCAACTCCCGACGCGCCCCGAAGCATCTGGACTACAGCTCCCGACGTGCCCCGAAGCATCTGGACTACAGCTCCCGACGTGCCCCGCGGGAGCCCGGCCACCGCCCCGATGCGACCAGTGCCGTGTCTGCAGCTGGGAGGAGTTGCGGCCGCGATGCTGGTGGCGGCGGCTGCGGAGCGGAACAAGGAGCCAATCCTGCACGTGCTACGGCAGTACCTGGACCCGACCCAGCGCGGCGTCCGCGTACTCGAGGTGGCCTCGGGCTCCGGCCAGCACGCGGCGCACTTCGCGCGGGCCTTCCCCTGGCCGAGTGGCAGCCGTCGGACGTGGACCAGCGCTGCCTGGACAGGTGCGGCCCCGGGGCGGCCACTCCGATCGGTGCGGCCGGCCGGAGCCTCAAGAGCTCATGCCCCGCAGCCCCGGAGGAAAAGATGCGGCTCGGGCTCTGAGGGTGCGGGGTGGGAGCTGGGGTGCCCCGGGGCAGGCCCCAGATGTGTGGCCCCGCGGCTGCGGAAGTGGGTGGGCCTCGAGGTCCCCTTTCCCAGCTGTTTTGGCCTCCGCTCCGCAACGTGCCCCCCAGCCTTCCCTTAGAAAGTCTGTGGGGCGTCGGAAAGGCGGTTGCGCAGGACTCGGCCTCCACCCAAGCCTTCCCCTCCTGCAGCATCGCGGCCACCACGCAAGCCCAGGGTCTGACCAACGTGAAGGCCCCGCTGCACCTGGACGTGACGTGGGGCTGGGAGCACTGGGGCGGGATCCTGCCGCAGTCGCTGGACCTGTTGCTCTGCATCAACATGACCCACATCAGCCCCTGTGCTGCACGGAGGTCTGTGGGGGGCCCAGCAAGGGCGTCTGCCCTGGTGCCCCTCACCCTGCATGGGGCAGCCAGCATGCCAG
>NW_016882313.1:0-508 GCF_001698545.2 Rhinopithecus bieti | reverse complement strand
CTTTGGCAGCAGCACGGCCTGGATGTTGGGCAGGACACCACCCTGTGCGATGGTGACTTTGCCCAGCAGTTTGTTGAGCTCCTCGTCGTTGCGGATAGCCAGCTGGAGGTGACGCGGGATGATGCGAGTCTTCTTGTTGTCGCGGGCGGCGTTGCCAGCCAGCTCCAGGATCTCGGCGGTCAGGTACTCCAGCACCGCGGCCAGGTACACCGGCGCCCCAGCCCCGACCCGCTCGGCATAGTTGCCTTTGCGGAGCAGTCGGTGCACTCGGCCCACGGGAAACTGAAGCCCGGCCCGAGAAGAGCGGGTCTTGGCCTTGGCGCGAGCTTTGCCTCCCTGCTTACCACGCCCAGACATGACAAAAGGCCTGTATCTATACAGTTAAAAGGACAGACGAAAGTAGAAAACGCAGTTTTATAGCCTCTACTGGGCGCGAAAAGGAAGCTGTTCGATTGGCTGACGTTTTATTTTATTTAGACCAATAGGACTCAATTATGCAGGATACCTA
>NW_016882312.1:0-299 GCF_001698545.2 Rhinopithecus bieti | reverse complement strand
TGTCTTACATGGTGGCAGGCAAGAGAGAAAATGAGAATCAAGTGCAAGGGGTTTCCCTTTATAAAACCATCAGATCTCATGAGACTTATTCACTACCATGAGAACAATATGGGGGAAACTGACCCTATAATTTAATTATCTCCCACCAGCTCCCTCCCACAACATATGAGAATTATGGGAACTACAATTCAAGAGGAAATTTGGGTGGTGACACAGCCAAACCATCTGACATCACTGTTTTGTAATTTTCCTTGTAGAGGTCTTTCCCTTCCTTGGTTCCTTTTATTGTTGGTTTTTTG
>NW_016882310.1:0-2729 GCF_001698545.2 Rhinopithecus bieti | reverse complement strand
ATGGGGAGAATCTAAAACCAGTTTACTCCTTTGTTTTTTGTAAACTTACTTCAAACAAAACAAAATAAAACAATAAACAACAGAAACCCTTCCTCTTCTGAGAAACAACCTCAGTACATTGGTTTTTTTCCACTTCTAGCTCGAAATACAGTAAACATTCCTGCAATATGCACAGAAGGTATGTTTGTGAAATTTGTCATGGGGAGAAGAACAAAGATGAAGGGAAGGGTGTGAATGGAGGCAAGGCCCCTTGTCCTTCCATTTCAAGTCTCAGATCTTCCATTAACAGCTGTGTGACCATAATAAACTCCTCTCTCTGGGCCTTGCTTCTATCTGTATTATGTGGAGAGTGAATTTGATGATTTCCAAAGGTCCTCCCCAGTCTGAAATTCTACAAGATAGTTAAAGCAAAATGAGTAGTCTGTGGCTCTCTTACCATTCTTATCTGCAGGCGATCAGCATAATTCCATGTCCAGCCTCTGATAAACTCTAAAGATTACTCTACTCTCTCTATACCTTAATATAACACATAATAAAACCATACTAAATCATAAAATATGATTAAGGAAGTCCAAAAAAGAAGGAATCTCTTCATAACGATTACTTTCATGAATAAAGAAAGCATTACATTTTAAACTGTCTTCAAAATGGTTTCAAAGTCCCTGTTTTGCTAGTGTCCAAAGCAGTGTTCATTGTGACTGTTGGATAATTTGCCATGTGAATGTTGCCACACAAGTACAGGATTCTACTTAGAGGTAGAATTGGTGTCTTCCCTTCCAAGATTATACGAAGGAAAATACTCTATTTCAGCTTCTAAATTCATGTATTATTAAAACTTTTATGTAAATTTGGATACCCAAGCCTAGGGAGAAAGACAAACTGCAGGATAACCTAGAGTCACAAGTTATTATGATAGAATAATGAGGTCACACTCTCAGGTCTTGAAAATCAGCCAGGACATTGACAATGCAGGATTAAGGAGGCAGGACCATTCTTCAAGTGCTGGGTTTCCAAGATAAGAAGCCAGGATCCAATGAGCAAAATGCCAGACAAAGGACAGGCATGGGAACCTAAAATGTGGGGCTAAATTTCTACTATGGCAATTGGGAGTGAGCAGTATTTAATCTAACCAGGGCTTTGGACAAGACAAATTTGGAGGCAAAATAAATATACTCGAATTGTATGCTGTTTTGCTGTGGTCAGAATAAAAGATTTAATATTTCAAGACACTTTTGCCTGCAAAATACAACTTAGAGAATCTCGAGTGGGGGGCAGTTTTGGGACAATTTTATGGTTCCTAAACTGTTACATTGGGTGACTTTGGATCAGTATTGTATTTTCCTTGAGCCTCTAATTCTTTATATGTAAACAGGTCTCTTCTAATTCTAACAGTCTGTGCCTCTGCAAGTATACAAGAGAGATCTTGGTGTTAACTAAAGAACTAATTAACCATTATATTCTTTATTTTGTTTCACTTTGGGCAGGAACCATAAATCCATGGCTTACCTTGACAAATATACTGAAACATTCAAGATGCGTAGCAACAGTACCAGCACTGCTGAGATTAACTGTAATGTCACTAATGTGAAATTTCAATACTCCCTTTATGCAACCACTTATATCCTCATATTCATTCCTGGTCTTCTGGCTAACAGTGCAGCCTTGTGGGTTCTGTGCCGCTTCATCAGCAAGAAAATAAAGCCATCATTTTCATGATCAACCTCTCTGTGGCTGACCTTGCTCACGTACTATCTTTACCCCTCCGGATTTACTATTACATCAGCCACCACTGGCCTTTCCAGAGAGGACTTTGCCTGCTCTGCTTCTACTTGAAGTATCTCAACATGTATGCTAGCATTTGTTTCCTGACGTGCATCAGTCTTCAAAGGTGCTTTTTTCTCCTCAAGCCCTTCAGGGCCAGAGACTGGAAGCGTAGGTACGATGTGGGCATCAGTGCTGCCATTTGGATCATTGTGGGGACTGCCTGTTTGCCATTTCCCATCCTGAGAAGCACAGACTTAGACAACAACAAGTCCTGCTTTGCTGATCTTGGATACAAGCAAATGAATGCAGTTGCATTGGTCGGGATGATTACAGTTGCTGAGCTTGCAGGATTTGTGATCCCAGTGATCATCATTGCATGGTGTACCTGGAAAACTACTATATCCTTGAGACAGCCACCAATGGCTTTCCAAGGGATCAGTGAGAGGCAGAAAGCACTGCGGATGGTGTTCATGTGTGCTGCAGTCTTCTTCATCTGCTTCACTCCCTATCATATTAACTTTATTTTTTACACCATGGTAAAGGAAACCATCATTAGCAGTTGTCCCATTGTCCGAATCGCACTGTATTTCCACCCCTTTTGCCTGTGCCTTGCAAGTCTCTGCTGCCTTCTGGATCCAATTCTTTATTACTTTATGGCTTCAGAGTTTCGTGACCAACTCTCCCGCCATGGCAGTTCTGTGACCCGCTCCCGCCTCATGAGCAAGGAGAGTGGTTCATCAATGATTGGCTAAAGTTAAGATATCTCTTTAATTATGACTTTGTTTACCTATGTTCCTTGTCTTTTCCCAAAGGCCAGAGTTGAAAACCAATTTCTTTAATTGAACCTTGTGAAGAACAGAAATAAGTACCTTTTGTGTGATATTCACAGTCAACAAGGGTGTGATGGTGAAGGCAGAGTGTGAAAATGTGAGAGAGGAAGAGAAAATAGATTTACCTGATTCATC
>NW_016882309.1:0-428 GCF_001698545.2 Rhinopithecus bieti | reverse complement strand
GGTTGTTCAGTTCCCATGTAGTTGTGTGGTTTTGAGTGAGTTTCTCAGTCCTGGGTTCTAATTTGATTGCACTGTGGTCTGAGAGACTGTTAGGATTTCCATTCTTTTGCATTTGATGAGGAGTGTTTTACTTCTAATTATGTGGTCCATTTTAGAATAAGTGCAATGTAGTGCTGAGAAGAATGTATATTCTGTTGATTTGGGGTGGAGAGTTCTGTAGATGTCTATTAGTTTCGCTGGGTCCAGAGCTGAGTTCAAGTCCTGGATATCCTGCTAATTCTCTGTCTCGTTGATCTTATATTGACAGTGGGGTGTTAACTCCCCACTACTAACACTATTATTGTGTTGGAGTCTAAGTCTCTTTGTAGGTCTCTAAGAACTTGCTTTATGAATCTGGATGCTCCTGCTTTGGGTGCGTATATATTTAG
>NW_016882308.1:0-1002 GCF_001698545.2 Rhinopithecus bieti | reverse complement strand
CTCTTTGTACCTCTGGTAGAATTTGGTTGTGAATCCGTCTAGTCCTGGGTTTTTTTGTTTGTTTTTTTTTTTATTGGTAGGTAGAAGTTGATTAATTTTTTCCTCAATTTCAGAACTTGTTATTGGTCTATTCAGGGATTTGACTTCTTCCTGGTTTAGTCTTGGGAGGCTGTATGTGTCCAGGAATTTATCTATTTTTTCTTGATTTTCTTGTTTATTTGTGTAAAGGTGTTTTGGTACTCTCTGATGGTCGTTTGTATTTCTGTGGGGTCAATGGTGATATCCCCTTTATCATTTTTTATTGTGTCTGTTTGATTCTTCTCTCTTTTCTTCTTTTCATTCCAGTTAGCGGTCTATTTTGTTAATTTTTTTTTTTAATTGTTTCTGGATTCCTTGAATTTTGAAGGACTTTTTTGGTCTCTATCTCCTTTAGTCCTGCTCTGATCTTAGTTATTTCTTGTCTTCTCCAAGATTTTGGATATATTTGCTCTTGCTTCTGTTTTTTTTCTTTTCTTTTCTTTTCTTTTCTTTTCTTTTTTTTTTTTTCTGTGACACTAGGGTGTTGATTTGAGGTCTTTCTAGCTTTCTGATGTGGTCATTTGGTGCTGTAAATTTCCCTCTTAACACTGTCTTAGCTGTGTTCCAGGGATTCTGGTACGTGGTCTCTTTGTTCTCATTGGTTCCAAAGAACTACTTGATTTCTGCTTTAATTTCATTATTTACCCAGGAGTCATTCAGGAACAGGTTGTTCAATTTCCATGTAGTTGTGTGGTTTTGAGTGAGTTTCTTAATTCTGAGTTCTAATTTGATCGTGCTGTGGTCTGAGAGACTATTGGTTATGATCTCAGTTCTTTTGCATTTGCTGAGCGGTGTTTTACTTCCAATTATGCAGTTGATTTTAGAATAAGTGCCATATGGCACTGAGAATAACGTATATTCTGTTCTTTTGTGGTGGAGAGTTCTGTGGACATCTATTAGGTCCACTTGATCCAGAGTGGAGTT
>NW_016882307.1:0-225 GCF_001698545.2 Rhinopithecus bieti | reverse complement strand
ATATAAAATTTAAAATAGTTTTTTCTAATTCTGTGAAGAAAGTCAATGGTCGTTTGATGGAGACAGAATTAAATCTATAAATTACTATGGACAGGATGGCCATTTTCATGATATTGATTCTTCCTATCCATTAGCATGGAAGGTTTTCCATTTGTTTGTGTCCTCTATTATTTCCTTGAGCAGTGGTTTGCAGTTCTCCTTGAAGAGGTCCTTCACATCCTTGTA
>NW_016882306.1:0-3299 GCF_001698545.2 Rhinopithecus bieti | reverse complement strand
GAGCAACTTGACATCAAGTATTTAAACTTTTGATTTATGTTTTGATAGATGGCATTGATAGGTGTAAATTACAAATAAGTTTGAGTAACCAGTTTAATATGTAAACTGGTATTTCATCTACAGAAATTTCTCTGTCATTGTTTGAAGCTCTTAAAGATGACTCAGAGCAGGGGTGTTGTAAGAAAAAACACTAGCAGTGAGTTAGGACATCAAATGCTATTAAAGATGGATATATATGTCGCAGCGATAGTGTATATTAGAATCAGCTGAAGCTACCGGTGAGGTTTTGGTTATTTTCTTTCAGTCATCTGAGTTCATTTCCAATAAAGGATTTTGTTTTGTTTTGTTTTAATGGGGACAATGAATGAGACTTGTAATATGCAGCAGGAAGAAGTTTCACCAAGACTTTGAAGCTGGCAAGAATGATCCAGATGTCCAATTGCCTCTACTTAATCTTACTCGTCTACTTTCAGAAGTAATTAGATTCTCCTCCACACTAATTTCTATCTCCCATCGCTCTGCTTTTCACCACTACGTTTTCCAAGATTCATCCTCGGGAAAAAATTGAGAGCCACACCTTCGGTTCCACCTGCAGCTCCTGGAAATCAAATGATGACGTTATAAAAGTACCTTAACTTGGAGTGAGGTGGCCTAGTCATAAGTTTTGCCCTATTCCTTGCCATGGGGTAGGGCGGGGCTTCTTCCAGTCATCCAGTCTTTCTTCACCCGCAGGTACCCCAGATCTATCCCCTTCATTGACTCCGAGGGGATACAGCAGCAATTCATGTTTTGAAGTGTTCTAAATGGTTCAAAACGTGAGGCGCTGCTATACCCCTCGTGGGGAAGGTAGAAGGTGGGGTCTGCCGGACGCGTGTTCCTGCCACCAGGTGCCCGCTCCCCGCGAGGCCGGCTCAGGAGCAGGTAGGTGGGCGGGGCTCGCGTCTCTCTTGCTCGCGTCTCTCCTCGCCCTTCCTTGTCCACGCAGCAGGACTGTAGTCCGGGGAGGGAAGTATTCCTGGCTGGGCTAGGGGTGGCCAGTCCAGGGCGCACATAGGCGGTGCGAGTCGAGGAGGGACGCGGTGCCTGCGCTCAGCCGTGCCCTAGCAGCGGGAACAGTTCTGCAGTGAGTGATCAGTGCTCTGGAGTATTGTTTCCGCTGCCAGGGTAAGTCTGGGACTGCCGTTCGGGCCTACCCAGCAGGTAAGTCTTAGGCCATCGCCTGCGGCGTCGGCCCTGGGAGCAGTGAGACCCAAGATTGCATCAAACGTTTGCCCCGTCCTTCCATATGTGACTGGACGTGAATGATGCTTCATTTTGGCACCCCTTTCCCTGCTCAGGTAGAATTTAAACAATTGAAAAAACCCCTTCCCAATCAGAATACCATCCACAGGACAACGAAGAAAACCCATCTTCAGTCCCCAACCACGAAATGGTGGGGGGTGGGGAGGACTGGAAAAGGAGTAAGGGGAGAGGAAGGGTGAGCAGCTGCAAGAAGTCTTCACACCTCTGCGGTTCCTGGTAAACGCACTCATGTCCTGGGTATGGAAGGGACTTAAGAGTTCAGGAAAGATAAAAGTAACAGGCTTCTTCCACACTCCCTCGCCCTCCCTTCCCCGCTGCTGGGTTAGGGAGGCTCCATGGAGCTCCAGCACCCTAGAAGGATCCGGTGAGGCGCGAAGCCTTGCGGGCAGGTGAACCCATGGCGGGGTGGAAGGCGCCAACCTGCCTCATCTGAGCCTGAGGCCTGCTGAGAAGCGTGGGGCCTTGGGATAGCTCCCGAATGAGAATGTGCGTTTCTAGCTTCTTTGGGCCCTCCTCTCCCAAAATCTGCTCCCACAATCCACCCTGGAGGCGCGCCCCAAGACTCCTTTGTCGCCCCAGGGGCGGGACCTGAGCTGTCGATTTCAGGGGCCCTTCGTGACTCCAAAAGTCCTGGGCGCTGTCGCTCATGAGTGCTGCACAACTGTCGCCCTCCAAAGCCACCTCCATCCCTCACTGGGCTGGCCTCCTGAGCCTTCGGTGAGGAAATGGGGTTCCGAGTTGCCCGTCTGGGAGCTTGACAGCCTGACTGGAAAAGGGCTAATTCGCTAACTTTCTGTGCAAATCACTTGAGCTAATTATTTGATCTGAAACATGGGCAGGTAAAGGACCATTGGCGGGCGCGGGGAGGGAGGCGTGGAATCTTTCCCACACTTTTGTCACCTTTCAACAAAACCACAACACACCCAAATCCCTCTGGTCTGAACGGGCTGGCTAGAACTGGGCTTCCCGGGACCAGGAGTGGGCCCCTAGAAGTTTCCCAGTTTGGGATAGGGCCGGGATTCCGGAGTCCAGAGCTGGGAGTCGGGTTCAGCGGCCCGAGACGCTGGCTCTCCCAGACTCCCTTGCGCCGGGGCAGTGCGCGGGGCGGCTCGAGTCCCTCCCGGGCCGGCGGGGACCCTCAGGCTCCCGGGGCGCCGCCCACCAGCCCGACCCGGCGGCGACTCCCAGGCCTGGAAGCCCCATTCTGCTCCCGCCCCGCCCCGGCCGGCCAGCGCAGGGCCCCTCAGGCCCGCAATCTCCAGGCTCAAACGGTGAACAGGTCCCCGCATCCGCCTGCCTTTGCACTTGGGGTGGGGAGCCACCTTGTGACGCCCCTCTGCCTCTCACCAGCTTCCCCTTTCTCCCTGTTCTGTACGGTTTCCCTTGGAGCCAGAAGGAAGCCCGGTGCCGGCCAGCCTTCCTGAAAAGACCAAGCCCGCGCCATCCGGCTTCCTCCAGTGGACGCCTGCAGGACCCAGGTGAGATACGGGACTGGTTGGGGACGCGAGGGGCGGAGGGCGGCGAGCAAGGGATCCTGACTTGGGGCGTTGCCTCCCGGAATCCAAGCGGCCTTTTGCCCGCGTCTCCCGAGATGCATCGAAATTGAGCTCGTCCACATAGCCCCTGACTGCGTGGTGCCCTTTTCTGACTTAAAACATTCCTTGTACCTTTATTTACACGATCCAAGTTGCAGTGTGCCTAGATTTTCCTCCAAGGACAAAATGTGAATAAAGCAATATTTTAGCCAAACATTTCCGTGTCAATTAAGAAGACTGCAATTCGTTCCAGACTATAAATTCTCTTTAACAACTCCCTAAGGTATTCTTTTAAATTGTTTTCAACGTTGCTAAATGTGCATCATAATGTGTGGGAGACTTGTCTAAAGTGAATCAATTTATACTCGGTTGATTAATTGACCCGATGTTACCACCTCCAAGGAGGCACCTTTCCACTATTTTCTCATTTTTTCCCCAACACATGTTACTTGTTAGTGAGGA
>NW_016882305.1:0-219 GCF_001698545.2 Rhinopithecus bieti | reverse complement strand
GGGAAGGAGGGAAGGAGGGAAGGAGGGAAGGAGGGAAGGAGGGAAGGAGGGAAGGAGGGAAGGAAGGAAGACACAGATATATAAAATATATAGAGATAAGATAATTCTGGAGGTTACTAGAATGAAGATCTGCCCCTATGTTTTGTTTTCAGGCAAAATTATTTCTTTGATGATCTTTTCCCTATGATCAAATAATTATAAACTATATCATGAACTATG
>NW_016882304.1:0-426 GCF_001698545.2 Rhinopithecus bieti | reverse complement strand
CTAGTTCCACCTAATGAGAAACGCCCACAGGTGTGGAGGTGTAGGCCACCCCTTCAAGCAGCAGTATGCAAAGCAGGTGTTTCAGAACTCTCTCCCATCAGTAAGTCTTCTCTCCTGCAAGAAACAATTTTGAAACTTCCTGTTCTTAATTCTGTTTAACAGCATACTTCTAAAAGAAAAGATGTATACTGTTATTATTTATTGTGTTACAAAATATACACGCACCTGCTTAAAAAATTCCAATAGCAATAAAAGGGTGTGTACAAAATGCAATGGCTAACCAACCGTCTCTTCCATTGCTCCGCCTAAGAGACACCCACTTTTAGCTGTTTTCTTTAGGAACTTGTTAATACTAGATTTCTAAAATGTGTAACTGGCCGGGCGCGGTGGCTCAAGCCTGTAATCCCAGCACTTTGGGAGGCCGAG
>NW_016882303.1:0-224 GCF_001698545.2 Rhinopithecus bieti | reverse complement strand
AAAGAAGTTGAGGTCACAGTCGGTTATTGAACTGGTTCGAAAAGGGCAAGCAGATTATGAAAGGTAGGTTCACCACGTGCTAAGCTCGTGTAAGTCTGGCTGTCATCAAAAGACCCCTAAAAGTGCTTGAGCACCCTCAAAATGTGGCCACCCAGGCTGCACAGGCAGGGAGTTTCTTGGGAGGAAGTCCCTTTTGCAAAGTTTTTTCTTAATGTCTTGGATTG
>NW_016882302.1:0-219 GCF_001698545.2 Rhinopithecus bieti | reverse complement strand
AATGTGGTGGCAATGGGGAATATTTGGGGATGGGTGAGCTTGATGAGGATGAGGCCATGTCTGCACACAGAAGAGTGCCAGGGGCAGGGGTGGGGTGAGTAACTGCTTAGGAGTGAATATGTCCTGAATTATTTTGAGGCAAAGCAGAAACCCCGTGGGGAACCACGGCTTTTGAAAGAGAGTTTTGCTTTGTCCCCAGGGGGGGGGGGAGGGGGGGGG
>NW_016882301.1:0-297 GCF_001698545.2 Rhinopithecus bieti | reverse complement strand
TATAAAGGGCTCTTCCCCTTTACTCTCTGCTCTCTCTCTCTTCTGCAGCCTTATGAAGACAGTGCAAAGAGCTGCGTATTCCCCATAACTGCCATTAACTGTCCCCAGAAGTATGCTTCCTGCCTTGTTATTACACACCAAACCTCTCTCATAATTCAGAGTAATTTCTGATATCCCCAAAAGTTTAAAAGTGAGATAATTCAATGTAAAGCAGAATAGAGCCTTAGATTTTGACAGAGATCTGTCTACTTTCAAGTCCTCAGGTTTCTTGAGGAAAACAAAAGGTTTTTTGTTTTG
>NW_016882300.1:0-224 GCF_001698545.2 Rhinopithecus bieti | reverse complement strand
CCCGGGGGGGGGGGATCACGGGGTCGGGAGAGCCCCCCCCCCCTGGCAAACCCAGGAAAACCCCTCTTTAAAAAAAAAAAAAAAAAAAAAAAAAAAAAAAAACTAGCCAGGCGTGGTGGCGGGCACCTGTAGTCCCAGCTACTTGGGAGGCTGAAGCAGGGAGAATGGCGTGAACCCAGGAGGCGGAGCTTACAGTGAGCTGAGATTGCGCCACTGCACTCCAG
>NW_016882299.1:0-226 GCF_001698545.2 Rhinopithecus bieti | reverse complement strand
AAGTGACGACCTCTCAGTCACAGGTGAAACCCAGCATGCACCCCATGAACTCTAATACCAACAGGAAGTGATGATCTCCCAGCCACAGGTGAAACCCAGCATGCACACCTCATGAACTCTAATACCAACAGGAAGTAACGACCTCTCAGCCACAGGTGAAACCCAACATGCACACCCCATGAACTCTAATACCAACAGGAAGTGAACTCTAACACCAACAGGAAGT
>NW_016882298.1:0-618 GCF_001698545.2 Rhinopithecus bieti | reverse complement strand
AGATGGAGTTTCGCTCTTTTTGCCCAGACTGAAGTGCAGTGGTGCTATTTTGGCTCACTGCAACCTCCGCCTCCCAGGTTCAAGCAATTCTCCTGCCTCAACCTCCCAAGTAGCTGGAATTACAGGCGCCCACCACCATGCCCAGCTAATTAAAGTTTCCTTTTCATTTACCATAATGGAATCTTGACACTAAATATGACTTCTGTATGGATTTTTTTCCCTTTGTGAATGTTTCTTTGTAATGCAATTTAAAAGAAAATAGTCTTTTTTTCTGTATACCCTGAAATATACAGAAAAAATAAACGATACACCTTGATTCATTTGTCTTGGAATTTTCTGTACACTGTTTTAAAACATTCGTTAAGTTTTATTTCATCTTATGTTTGAACTTTTACACTGATTTTGTACTATACACATGAAATCAGACATTCTAACTTCTGTAGTGATGAAACAAACATTTTGTTTTGCTTTTTTGGGGATGCTTTTTTTTTTCTGGACTGTATATTTTATGACTGGGGTTTTTTTTTCCATAAAATTTCTCAGTTCTTAATTCTTGTTCATATCTTAAAACTATTTCTTTTTTTTTTTGAGACGGGGTCTTGCTCTGTCACCCGGGCT
>NW_016882297.1:0-292 GCF_001698545.2 Rhinopithecus bieti | reverse complement strand
CGTGGCCAATATGGTGAAACCCCGTCTCTGCTAAAATACAAAACTGGCCGGGCGCGGTGGCTCACGCCTGTAATCCCAGCACTTTGGGAGGCCGAGGCGGGTGGATCACCTGAGGTCAACAGTTCGAGACCAGCCTGGCCAACATGGTGAAACCTCGTCTCTACTAAAATACAAAAAAAAAAAAAAAAAAAAAAAATTAGCTGGGTGTGGTGGTGCGTGCCTGTAGTCCCAGCTACTCAGGGAGGCTGAGGAAGGAGAATCGCTTGAACCCAGGAGGCAAAGGTTGCAGTGA
>NW_016882296.1:0-302 GCF_001698545.2 Rhinopithecus bieti | reverse complement strand
TTTTTTTAGACGGAGTCTCGCTCTGTCGCCCAGGCTGGAGTGCAGTGGCCAATCTCAGCTCACTGCAAGCTCCGCCTCCCGGGTTTACGCCATTCTCCTGCCTCAGCCTCCGGAGTAGCTGGGACTACAGGCGCCCGCCACCTCGCCCGGCTAGTTTTTTGTATTTTTTAGTAGAGACGGGGTTTCACCGTGTTAGCCAGGATGGTCTCGATCTCCTGACCTCGTGATCCGCCCGTCTCGGCCTCCCAAAGTACTGGGATTACAGGCTTGAGCCACCACGCCCGGCCTAATTTTGTATTTTA
>NW_016882295.1:0-1604 GCF_001698545.2 Rhinopithecus bieti | reverse complement strand
TTTTATGAGTCCAGCATCATCCTGATACCAAAACCTGGCAGAGACACAACATAAAAAAGAAAATTTCGAGCCAGTATCCCTGATCAACATTGATGTGAAAATCCTCAATAAAATACTGGCAAACCAAATCCAGCAGGACATCAAAAAACTTATCCACCACGATCAAGTCGGGTTCATACCTGGGATGCAAGGCTGGTTCAACATACACAAATCAATAAACATAATCCATCATATAAACAGAACCAATCACAAGAACCACATTATTATCTCAATAGATGCAGAAAAGCCTTCGATAAAATTCAACACCACTTCATGCTAAAACTCTCCACAAGCTAGGTATTGGTGGAACATATCTCAAAATAATAAGAGCTATTTATGACAAACCCACAGCCAATATCTTACTGAATGGGCAAAACTGCAAGCATTCCCTTTGAAAACTGGCACAAGAGAAGGATGCCCTCTGTCTCACCACTCCTATTTAACATCGTATTGGAAGTTCTGGCCAGGGCAGTCAGCCAAGAGAAAGAAATAAAAGGTATTCAAATAGGAAGAGAGGAAGTCAAACTGTCTCTCTTTGCAGATGACATGACTGTGTATTTAGAAAACCCCATTGTCTCAGCCCAAGATCTTCTTAAGCTGGTAAACAACTTCAGCAAAGTCTCAGGATACAAAATCAAAGTGCAAAATCACAAGTATTCCTATACACCAGTAACAGACAAACAACCAAATCATGAGTGAACTCCCATTCACAATGGCTATGAAGAGAATAAAGTACCTAGGTATACAACTTATAAGGGGTGTGAAGGACCTCTTCAAAGAGAACTACAAACCACTTCTCAAGGAAATAAGAGAGGACACAACAAATGGAAAATGTCCCATGCTCATGGATAGGAAGAATCAATATCATGAAAATGGCCATACTGCCCAAAGTAATTTAGAGATTCAATGCTATCCCCATCGAGCTACCACTGACTTTCTTCACAGAATTGGAAAAAACTACTTTAAACATATGGAACCAAAAAAGAGCCCACATAGCCAAGACAGTCCTGGGCAAGAAGAACAAAGCTGGAGGCGTCACACTACCTGACTTCAAACTATACTACCAGGCTATAGTAACCAAAACAGTATGGTACTGGTATCAAAATAGATATATAGACCAATGGAACAGAACAGAGGCCTCAAAATAACACCACACATCTACAAGCATCTGATCTTTGACAAACCTGACACAAACAAGAAATGGGGAAAAGATTCCCTGTTTAATAAATGTTGTTGGGAAAACTGGCCAGCCATATGCAGAAAACTGAAACTGGACCCATTTCTTACACTTTATACAAAATCAACTCAAGATGGATCAAAGACTGAAACATAAGACCTAAAACCATAAAATCCTAGAAGAAAACCTGGGCAATACCATTCAGGTCGTAGGCATGGGCAAAGACTTCATATCTAAAACACCAAAACAATGACAACAAAAGCCAAAATTGACAAATGGGATCTAATGAAACTAAAGAGCTGCACAGCAGAAGAAACTATCATCAGAATGAGCAGGCAACCTATAGAATAGGAGAAAATTTTGCAGTCTATCCATCTGACAAAGGGCT
>NW_016882294.1:0-217 GCF_001698545.2 Rhinopithecus bieti | reverse complement strand
TTAGCTATCTTGCTAATTTTCTCTTTTCTTAGCTACCTTGCTACATTTGCTTCTTCCTGTAATCCATTAGGATTTTAAGTATATATTCCCTTGACTTCTCTACCTTAACTAAAGTGAGAGCAAGAAAGAAATAGAACATTAATATTGTTATGGGAGCTCTCTATAGGATTTAAGACTTAGGCTGCGAATTTTATCTTAAGATGTTTGGAAGTGTTAT
>NW_016882293.1:0-994 GCF_001698545.2 Rhinopithecus bieti | reverse complement strand
TGGGATTACAGGCTTGAGCCACCGCGCCCGGCCTTAAAAGTATGTTTTCCATTAAAAGGTAAATAATTTTGTCTAGCTCAAAATTTATTTAATGGTTATATACAAAACACAGTGAAAAGAACTAGGAAGTAAGAGAGATTTAAAGAAAGTTATAGGCCAGGTGCAGTGGCTCACGCCTGTAATCCCAGCACTTTGGAAGACCAAGGTGGGCGGATTATTTGAGGTCAGGTGTTTGAGATCAGCCTGTCCAACAGGACTCGACTAAAATACAAACAAAACAGAAACAAAAAACAAACAAAAAAAACTAACTGGACTTGGTGGTGAACACCTGTAGTCCCAGCTACTTGATCATTTCCCTTTAATTATAACCAATTGATTGACTTCTTATATGGTTTGGCTATGTCCCTGCCCAAATCTCATCTTGAGTTGTACTTTCCATAATCATCACGTGTCCTGGGAGGGACCCAGTGAGAAGTAATTGAATCTTGGGGAGGTTTTCCCCATGCTCTTCTTGTGATGGTGAGTGAGTTCTCACAAGATCTGAGGCTTTTATAAGGGGCTTCCCCATCACTTGGTGCTCAATCTGCCCCTCCTGCCACCATGAGAAGAAGGATGTGTTTGCTTCCTCATCTGCTATGATTAAGTTTCCTGAGACCTCCCCATCCCTGTGGAATTGTGAGTCAATTAAACCTCTTTTCTTTATAAATTACTCAGTCTCAGGTATTTCTTTATAGAAGCATGAGAACAGACTAATTCAACTTCAAAGAAACACTTGTATGCTAGGGATTTTACTTTTAGGGTTATAAGTCTGCCCTGCTAGACATGTAAGTTGCTTGAAATAATCCAATACTTTTACAAGTATACTTTAAAATGTTTCAGAAAATATTATGAACCAGAATGTAATGATGCTACTAACTTAAAAGATGTTAATCTGTTAAATATAAATTTTCTAACCGTAACCAAAGTAAAGATAATTGTTCTTTTTTAAAATTGT
>NW_016882291.1:0-406 GCF_001698545.2 Rhinopithecus bieti | reverse complement strand
TCCCTTCTCTGTCCCCTCTTCCTGCCTCCCCGCCCTATCTGCTGGGCCCTCATTGTCCGCCCTCCTTCCACCACTCCTGAGAACCCTCCCGCACGTGAGCTCCGGTCCCCACACCTGCTCACCAGGCCTGGCTGGGCCTGACCCTCTCCCGAGGTGAGGGCTGCAGCCTGGTCGGCTCCCTCATCGGCACAGACTTGTTTCTGCCACAACAGCAGGTGAGGAATGAGCAGACCACGGGCTAGCCAGGTCTCCGCGGCCTGCCCCGGGGCCGTGATGCTCCAGGATGGTGCAGTGAGTGAGGAGCTGCAGGTGGCTGACAGCTGGCTGAGGCAGAACGCGCTGATCGGGGCTGCCCAGAGGGGAGGTGGGCCCCTGGGCTGAGGGAGCCCTGAGAAACAGAGCTGAA
>NW_016882290.1:0-406 GCF_001698545.2 Rhinopithecus bieti | reverse complement strand
AGAGTAGATGTACACCATGTGTGTAAACCCATTGTGATATTATTCATAATATCCTAGGAAGCTATTACTCCTAATATCCCAGTGAGTGTATACCCTGTGATATTATTCATAATATCCTAGGGAGCTATTACCCCAATATCACAGCGGGTGTACACTCTCTGATATTATTTGTAATATCCTAGGGAGTTATTACTCCTAATATCACAGTGGGAATACATCCTGTGATGCTATTTGTAAAATCCTCAGAAACTGTTACTCCTAATATCCCAGTGAATGTACACCCTGTGATATTATTCATAATATCTTAGGGAGATATTATGCTAACAACAGAGTAGATGTACACCATGTGTGTAAACCCATTGTGATATTATTCATAATATCCTAGGAAGCTATTACTCCTAATATC
>NW_016882289.1:0-403 GCF_001698545.2 Rhinopithecus bieti | reverse complement strand
CGGGATGGCATAGGCTGATGCCTGCCTGGGTTCAAATGTCAGCTCTCCCACTTCATGACTGTGACACCTCGGGCACATTACTAGGTCTCTCCAATGCAACAGTTTAATCATATATAAAATGCAAATAATTGGCTGGGCGTCATAGCTAATGCCTGTAATCCCAGCACTTTGGGAGGCCTGATGGGTGGATCACTTGAGGTCAGGAGACCAGCATGACCAACATGGTGAAACCCATCTCTACTAAAATACTTAAAAGTAGCAAGGTGTAGAGGTATTTGCCTGTAGTCCCAGCTACTCAGGAGGCTGAGGCAAGAGAATCGCTTGAACCCGGGAGGTGGAGGTTGCAGTGAGCCAAGATTTCGCTACTGCACTCCAGCCTGGGGACAGAGTGAGACACCATCTC
>NW_016882288.1:0-297 GCF_001698545.2 Rhinopithecus bieti | reverse complement strand
AAACATAAGACCTAAAACAGCAAAACCCTAGAAGAAAACCTAATGCAATACCATTCAGGACACAGGCATAGGCAAAGACTTCATGACTAAAACACCAAAACAGTGGCAACAAAAGCCAAAAGTGACAAATGGGATCTAATTAAACTAAAGAGCTTCTGCACAACAGAAGAAACTATCATCAGAGTGAACAGGCAACCTATAGAATGAGAGAAAATTTTGCAATCTATTCATCTGACAAACAGCTAATATCCAGAATCTACAAGGAACTTAAATAAGTTTACAAGAGAAAACAACCCC
>NW_016882287.1:0-1777 GCF_001698545.2 Rhinopithecus bieti | reverse complement strand
CAGCTCAGTGGCACTCAGCCAGGTCTCCAGGGGTGTGCGCTTTGCTCTGGGGCAGAGTAGCAGGGGCTGAGGCCACTGGCTGCCTTCAGGACCACCCCACCAGCCAGCAGCTGACAGCTCCACCTTGGTCTTCACTTGGGCCATCTTCCTTCTCCACTTTCTCAGCTGCTACATGGGCATCTTTGGCAACTTTTCCTCGTCCCACCAGTCAAGGCCCTGCTGATTTGTTGATGATCAAACTGCAGTTCTTGACCTGGGGAAGGTTTCCAGCATCTCCCTGGAGCCGTGGTCTCTGGTTGCTGGAGCATGTCATGGTCGGTTCAGGCTGCTGTAACAAAGTACTGTCTGCTGGGAGGCCCCACACAGGCCTTTACCTCTCACAGTTCTGGAGGCTGGAGATCCAGGGCCAGGGTGCCAGCAGGGTCAGGTTCTGGTGAGGGCAGTAAGAAGCACGGCTGCCATCCCACTGTATCCTCACATGGCCTTCCTGGGAGTGGACATGGAGAGAGAAAAGGACCTGTCTTTCTTCTTCTTCTTATGGGGACACTTACCTCATCCCGTGGGTTCGTCTATGCCTACTCACCTCGCAAAGGCCCCACCTCCAGATACCAGCCCTTTGGAGTTAGGGCCTCAGCATGAATTCTGAGGGGACAGAAACTTTCAGTCTTAACTGTGCTTCTTCCAGACTGGCCTTCCTGGGAAGGCCCTGGATAGGCTGTGGGTGGGGGGGTAATGTTGCACTGGCGACAGCTAGAGGAGGTGGCTGGCCTGAGGGGAGACCCCTTAGCAAGGAGGTGCCCCTCACGCCCACCAGCCTGACACGACCCCTCCTCGGAAGACAGAAGGTACATAATGATGTGACCTCACAGGGCCTCGGTTTCCTTGTGTATAGAAATGAGGGTTATGGTGCCTGCCTCGTAGTGTCCTGGTGAGGAGTGAGTGGTGTGATTCACAGGAAGCTGTGACTGTCACATTCCCACCTGCAGAGGACATGGTGAAGGGTGACAGCCCCGTGTGAGACCCTGCAGGTCAGTTTCATTTAATCCTGAGAACATACCACCAGACAAGTCTTTCTCACCCCATCATGTTTAAGGAAACAGAGGCTCCAAGAAATGGAGGAGCGTAGCCAGCATCATCGTCACAGAGAAGAAGGGTAGGCTCGTGACAGTGAAGATGCAGGCTGTCCTGGCCGCCCTTGCTTTCTGGGGCTCCTGTAGGGATGATGATTTTAGTTGTTCAAGGAGACAGGTGGTGTTTCTTCCAGCTGGTGTTTCCCACCTGGGATGTGGGGGGGCTCCCCAAGGGGAGTGTTGTCCTGCCAGCTGGGGCCTGCTGTCCCACCGCCCTGCCCCGCCCCACAGCACGCACGGGGACCCACGCCCACACAGGGTTACTTGCACCAGGACACACACAGGCCTGACATGCACAGGGACATGCCCTTGCTTGGAAATACACACACATAGAAACATGGAGATACACACAGTGAGACACATGGGCACACACCTACCCAGGCCACAGGTCTGTGTGGGGTTCCATGCATGAGGACATGCTCAGGCTCTCACACTCACACGAGAACGAACACACCCGGAGACATGGAGATGCACAAAGGGACACACAGAGACACAGACACAGAACACATAGGATCTTCCCCTGTGCCCTTCTCACACACAGGCTCCCACGGTGCTAGCAAGCCAGCTCTCCAAAGTGTGGTGCTGTCCCTGTCCTGGGCCATTGAGGCCCTGGCCCTCTCTGTCCCACAGCTCTAGCTGGGAGTGTT
>NW_016882286.1:0-300 GCF_001698545.2 Rhinopithecus bieti | reverse complement strand
CTAGAGAAACAGATCATAAGCCATTTTATGCTGTCAACCTAAATTCCAGTCTTAACAGTTCCTTTACAAAGTTTTAAAGTCCCCTTATATGATAGTTGTAGGAAATACAGTCATTAAACCAGATTCCCAAACTATAACCTGTGAAAATTGCAGATTTTTTACTTGCATTGATTCGACTTTTAATTGGCAACACCGTATTCTGTTACTGAGAGCAAAAGAATGCGTGTGGATCCCTGTGTCCATGGACCGACCATGGGAGGCCTCGCCATCCATCCATATTTTGACTGAAGTATTAAAAGG
>NW_016882285.1:0-1158 GCF_001698545.2 Rhinopithecus bieti | reverse complement strand
TGACTTTCTGTGTTTGAGTCAGAGCGGAATCTCCATTGTCTCACACACACACGCACACACACACTCACATAGACACACACACACACACATAGACACACACGCACACACACTCACATAGACACACACGCACAGACACACACTCACACACATTTGAAGTTGTATTACAGAAGAGAAAAGGAACACACACGTCTCAAAGGAAGCCACGCCTCTCAAAATCGAGATGTGTGATGAACACAGCAGGTCACCAACCTGCCACAGACACAGAATGTGGGAGCTACAAGGGGGGCTGTGGCTCCTGTGGGGCTCCAAGGGGAGCTGTGACTCCTATGGTGGCTCTAAGGGGACTGTGGTCCTTATGGCTGCTCCCAGTGCAGTTGTTGTAAGCCCTGTTGCTGCTCCCCAGGTTGTGGGTCATCCTGCTGCCAGTACAACTGCTGACTCCCCAAAGGGAAGAATAAGCCAAAACAGTCAGGGAGCTGACAGGCAGACCGGAGCCTGGGGAGCTGGGCTCTCCAGAATGGCAGGAGGGACAGAGACACTGTTCAGCAGCCTCCTGCCCCAGACCTGGTGGAGAACAAGACCTTGGCCGTGCTGAATTTCACTCCCGAACCAGAGGAACCCAGAGTGTGTGCATGGATAGAAACACAGACAAATAAACCATTTAAAACACTGGTAAGGCGAATCCTTCTGGAACAGCGATAGAAGGCTGTGGTCTGAGGGCAGAGGCAGGAACAGGGGAGGCTTCACTCATACCTGGGGTTGTGGGAGGGCAGGACTTGGGCCCAGAGGGTGTAGAGAGGAAAACAATGCAGGAGGAGGAAGTGTGTCATGAGGCACCACAGTATTTTATTCTAAATGACACACAAGTTCCCTAAGGAGAGAATATCAGTAAGAACCAGGAAGGGACCATGTGTACCCCATGACCCCTAGACAGATATATAAAGAGCCCAGGCCCAGGAGGCTCCACACCTGCACCTCTCTCTCACCTCCTCATCTACCTGCTCCACCCTCAACCCACCAGAACTATGGGCTGCTGTGGCTGCTCGGGAGGCTGTGGCTCCTGCTGTGGGGCTGTGGCTCCGGCTGTGGGGCTGTGGCTCCGGCTGTGGGGCTGTGGCTCCGGTTGTGGGGCTGTGGCTCCGGCTGTGGGGCTGTGGC
>NW_016882283.1:0-1865 GCF_001698545.2 Rhinopithecus bieti | reverse complement strand
GGTAGTGATGGGGTTTTGCCATGTTGCCCAGGCTGGTCACTCCTGCGCTTAAGTGATCCACCCATCTTGGCCTCCTGGGATTACAGGTGTGAGCCACTGTGCCTAGCCAGGTCTCCTTTCATTGACTAAAATTTCTCTTTTGTTTTAGATAAATAACGTTTTATGAAATTAATGTTACATTTATGAAATTAGTATAGCATTTTAACACTGTTCTTCAATGTGTTTCTCTTGTTTATAAATTGTATTTTGTAAAGAAAATCTGATTGTTTTATTTGGCAGCCGTGGGGCCAATTTTTTAACTCAGATATTGCTGAGACCAGGAGCATCTGATTTAACAGGAAGTTTCAGGTACAGTGAAAATTTCCACTATTTTATATAACTTCTTGGCTAACTTTATTTACAATGGATATTTTAAAGAAACACTTTACATTTCCACCTTGTATGCATACTGGCATACTAAAAGGCAGACTAAAATTCCTAGAAGTTGCTAATGAAGCCTAAACATATCAAGGAGACATACTGTGCTTTTCCTTTAAAAGTTGAAGGCAGTTAGGTTTGTGTACTTTTAACAATAGTATTAAGGCTCAACTGCTCTTTGGAACATTGCTATTACTGATAATCTGTTCCAAAGAACAGCACATACTTCAGTAATTTTCTGCATTTCATGTGAATACTAACAGCATTGTCCACAGAAAAGGTTAAACTTTTAATATTTATATAGAGCTCTCTCAGTTACCTTGTTCTCCATGTTTAAGGAAATTGTTGTTGTTGTTTAATTTGGTCAAAGCTTCGGTCCCTCTGAGTTTTGTGTGTGTGTTTCTGGGTGTATGGGGTGGTGTTCTAGATTTGCTGTAGTAGATGTGAGCTGCTTTGTGTGACTGACCATGGCAAATGACAAAACTTGCCAGGTTTTTTTTAAATCTCTGAAACTATAAAATGCGCCCCTGCATCTACTTTAGTGGCCCCAAGCCCCTCATACATTACTTAATAATTTATATTCGTTGATACTTTTTTCCACTAAATAATGTTGATTGTTCAGTCCTTTGCTTAATGCAGGAAAATTTAAGTCCTTAAATGTGAGAATTGACACGCACACACACAAATTAGGACCTGGCTGTTAACAGTCAAAAGAAAATGGGCCAGGCGCGGTGGCTCAAGCCTGTAATCCCAGCACTTTGGGAGGCCGAGACGGGCGGATCACAAGGTCAGGAGATCGAGACCATCCTGGCTAATACGGTGAAACCCCGTCTCTACTAAAGAATACAAAAAACTAGCCGGGCGACGAAGCGGGTGCCTGTAGTCCCAGCTACTTGGGAGGCGGAGGCAGGAGAATGGCGTGAACCTGGGAGGCGGAGCTTGCAGTGAGCTGAGATCCGGCCACTGCACTCCAGCCTGGGCTACAGAGCCAGACTCCGTCTCAAAAAAAAAAAGAAAATGAAGCCTTTCTGGAACTAAAAGCAAATAGACTGGAGAGCTGAACTTGGGGATGAAACAGAGGGGAGGCTATACGCTAAGGCTAAAGAGTCATTTGTGATATGATTAAGATCTCTGCAATGGCCAGTGGCTGGTGGATGGGCAGTGGCTTGCGCCTATGATCCCAGCACTTTGGGAGGCCAAGGCATGTGGATCACTTGAGGTCAGGAATTTAAGACCAGCCTGGGCAACATGGGGAAACCCTGTCTCTACTAAAATACAAAATTAGCCGGGTGTGGTGGCGTGTGCTTGTAATCCCAGCTACCCAGGAGGCTGAGGCAGGAGAATCGCTTGAGGCCCAGAGGCAGAGGTTGCAGTGAGCTGAGATTGCGCCACTGCACTCCAGCCTGGTGACAGAGGAAGACTGTCAAAAAAAAAAAAAAAAAGGGGGG
>NW_016882282.1:0-216 GCF_001698545.2 Rhinopithecus bieti | reverse complement strand
GTGCCATCCTCGGAGGACGGGCAGCTGCGGCACAACCCATTGCACATCCAGATGCTCTCGAAAGGGCTGCACGAGCAAATCTTCGGGCAAGGAGGGGAGATACCCGGCGAGGCCGCGGTGCGCCGCAGCGTCGAACACCTGCAGAAGCACGGGCTCTGGGGCAGCCAGCGGCGCCCTTGCCCGACGTGGAGCTGCGCCTGCCGCCCCTCTACGGGG
>NW_016882281.1:0-215 GCF_001698545.2 Rhinopithecus bieti | reverse complement strand
CTTTCTTTCTTTCTTTCTTTCTTCTTTCTTTTCTTTCTTTCTTCTTTCTTTTCTTTCTTTCTTTCTTTCTCTTTCTTTCCCCTTCCTTCCTTCCTTCCTTCCTTCCTTCCTTCCTTCCTTCCTTCCTTCCTTCCTTCCTTCCTTCTCTTTCTCTTTCTTTTCTTTTCTTTCCCTCTTTCTTTCTTCCTTTCCTTCTCTCTCTCTCTCTTTCTCTC
>NW_016882280.1:0-357 GCF_001698545.2 Rhinopithecus bieti | reverse complement strand
CTTTTTTTTTTTTTTCTTTTAATATTTTTAAATTTGAAAAGGGGAGGCCTTAAACTTTTTTTTTTTTTTTTTTTTTTTTTTTCTTTTTTTTGAGACGGAGTCTTGCTCTGTCGCCCGGGCTGGAGTGCAGTGGCCGGATCTCAGCTCACTGCAAGCTCCGCCTGCCGGGTTCACGCCATTCTCCTGCCTCAGCCTCCCGAGTAGCTGGGACTACAGGCGCCCGCCAGGTCGCCCGGCTCGTTTTTTGTATTTTTAGTAGAGACGGGGTTTCACCATGTTAGCCAGGATGGTCTTGATCTCCTGACCTCGTGATCCACCCGTCTCGGCCTCCCAAAGTGCTGGGATTACAGGCTTGAG
>NW_016882279.1:0-361 GCF_001698545.2 Rhinopithecus bieti | reverse complement strand
TTTTTTTTTTCCCCCCCCCCTTTTTTTGAAAATTAAATTTTTTTTTTTTTTTTTTTTTTTTTTTTTTTGACAGTCTCCCTCTGTCACCCAGACTGGAGTACTATCTCGGTTCACTGCAGCCTCCACCTCCTGGGTTCAAGCGATTCTCATGCCTCAGCCTCCTGAGTAGCTTAGACTACAAGCATGCGCCACCATGCCCAGCTAACTTCTGTATTTTAATAGAGATGGGGTTTCACCATGTTGACCAGGCTCATCTCAAACTCCTGACCTCAAATGAGCTACCCATCTTGGCCTCCTAAAGTGCTGAGATTACAGGTGTGAGTCACCATGCCTGGTCAGTCAATACTAAATTAATTGAAGC
>NW_016882277.1:0-953 GCF_001698545.2 Rhinopithecus bieti | reverse complement strand
CTTCTTTCCTTCCTTCCTTCCCTCCCTCCCTCCCTCCATCCTTCCTTTCCTTCCCTCCCTCTGTCACTGAGGCTGGAGTGCAGTGGCACATAGTTCACTACAACCTCAAACTCCTGGGCTCAAGCAATCTTCTGTCTCAGCTTCCCAAGTAGCTGGGACTACAGGTGTAGACCAACACACCTGGCTAATTTTGTATTTATTTTGTAGAGATAGGGTCTTGCTATGTTGCCCAGGCTGATTTTAAACCTCTGGGCTTAAGTGATCCTCCCAGCTTTGTCTCCCAAAGTGCTGATTATAGGCACGATCTACCTCACCCAGCCCACCACATATTTCTTGAGCCCTTTGTACATGCCAGAGATCAGATATTACAAATGTCATCCAGACAGGAAAGGTCTCTGCTCTCATGGAGTTAACATACCTTGAGAGGAGATGATAGGCTAATTGCAGAAAATTCCTTCTATCTTTATTTGTTCAAAATTTGGTTTGAGGAGTATCGAACTTTCATCACCTGTAATTCTGACACAGTTTGCTTTGGCAATGATTGTAACTTACTCTCATCCACTGTGAACTCATTCTCCTCTAAAATGACTTTGCTTCCCTCCTGTCCCAACAGGAGGGATTTCAGAGACCTTATTGCTGTCAGATTATAAATGCTTAACAAGTGTAAGGTTATGTCTTTGGGTGGGAGTCGAGTGGCACAACTAAGTGTCCTTAAATTTCAGACCGACTACTCAAACCATAGTTTTTTGTTGTTGTTTGTTTGTTCATTTGTTTGTTTGTTTGTTTTCAGGGGTGGTGGGGGGTGAGGGTGCTCTTTAGTGATTGGTCATATAGGAACTTCACAATTAATTCCAATTTTTTGTTTTAAATAAAGTTTCCTCCTAATTATTACAGTGCAATAGATCCCCTTAGTAAAATTTCAAAATAAAAAAGTAAAAAAAGAAGCATAATCA
>NW_016882276.1:0-520 GCF_001698545.2 Rhinopithecus bieti | reverse complement strand
GTGATTACTTCATTGTCTTCTGGCATTTTATTGTTGCAGAGGAGAAATCTGAGGTCAGTCTGATTTCAGTTCTTTTGAAATAACCTATTTTTTTCTGCTTGTATGCTTGTAGGATTATATCTTTATCCTTGAAATTTAAAACATTTGCCAGGACATGTCTTGGTGTTGATGATCTCTGTTGAACCTTCTCAGTCTCCAGTCTCAGGTATTTTTTTTTTTTTCAGAACTGGAAAGTTTCCTTACACTTTTGATTGATTAAACTGCCTGTTTTTTTCTTTTTTCTTTAGGAACATCTGTTATTCATAGATTATTTCTATGTCTGTCTTCCATAGTTTTAAATCTTTCTTTCTTTCTTTTTTTTTTTCATTTACTCAAGTTTGTCCTCTGTGGCATGGATTCCGTTTTCTGCAGTGTCAGTTCTAATACTTGCTATTCACAATGTAGATTTAATTTTGGCTACTATGTTTTCATTTCTTTATTCTTATCTCAACATACTCTTATTTCATAAGCAGAATCCCCC
>NW_016882275.1:0-288 GCF_001698545.2 Rhinopithecus bieti | reverse complement strand
TTTTTTTTTTTTTCCTTTTTTTGAGACGGAGTCTTGCTCTGTCGCCCGGGCTGGAGTGCAGGGCCCGGATCTCAGCCCACTGCAAGCTCCGCCTGCCGGGTTCACGCCATTCTCCTGCCTCAGCCTCCCGAGTAGCTGGGACTACAGGCGCCCGCCAGGTCGCCCGGCTCGTTTTTTGTATTTTTAGTAGAGACGGGGTTTCACCATGTTAGCCAGGATGGTCTTGATCTCCTGACCTCGTGATCCACCCGTCTCGGCCTCCCAAAGTGCTGGGATTACAGGCTTGAG
>NW_016882273.1:0-353 GCF_001698545.2 Rhinopithecus bieti | reverse complement strand
ACTTATGTTACTTGATAAACACATAATCATTGGCATTAAAAAAGATAAAGGATTGGCCGGGCGCGGTGGCTCAAGCCTGTAATCCCAGCACTTTGGGAGGCTGAGGTGGGCAGATCATGAGGTCAGGAGATCGAGACCATCCTGGCTAACATGGTGAAACCCCGTCTCTACTAAAAAATACAAAAAACTAGCCGGGTGAGGTGGCGGGCGCCTGTAGTTCCAGCTACTCGGGAGGCTGAGGCAGGAGAATGGCGTAAACCCGGGAGGCGGAGCTTGCAGTGAGCTGAGATCTGGCCACTGCACTCCAGCCTGGGCGACAGAGCGAGACTCCATCTCAAAAAAAAAAAAAAGAT
>NW_016882272.1:0-1299 GCF_001698545.2 Rhinopithecus bieti | reverse complement strand
TCTTCAAATACTCACTTTTCAAAAAGTGAAGTACATCTGTATCATTTTTATTATTAACATTTAAAAAAAACCAGTATGCTACATTCTTACATATGACTCAGAGACTCAATCAGCCATTTTCCCTTGCTTAACTTACCTGGATTGCTTAAAACTGGATAATGCCAGATTGCATGATCTATGACACAACTTTTGGCTTTGTTTACCCTAATATTTCACAAATCTATAATTCATTTAAATTCTCTCAAAAGCACATCTTAACTAGTTTTTTGAAATTCACATCACGACTTTTGAAGTTATTTTCTATGATTTGATAGATTAATTGTTCATGTATTTTGAGTAAAATCGTCACTCTGTAACATTTAGGGATATTTATGAGATATTGTCCTATTTTGGAGAGGTGAAGTAACCAATTGATACATGAAACACACACTCACAACCCCTCCATACAATATTCTAATTGCTACCTATAAATTTTAGACTGCTGGAGAGGCCTCTCTCAAGTTCCTTTACCATATTTTCTTATGTGTTATAGAAACTTAATAAAGTTGACTCCCCCCGCCTCCTTAGACACATTCTTAACTGCTATCCAACAAACAGAAGAAATTTCAGAAAATTGTTTTCCATTTCTTAAAGGCCACCACTGACCACCCAATTGCCAAATACAATGGCCTTCAGGTCCTAATCCTACTTGGGCTCCCTGACACTTTTGATTCATTCCTTCTTGAAATTCATCTTTCTTGACTTCTGAAATATAAATTGTTAAACAGTAGCTCTGTGTTTTGCCCACGGAAATTTTGTGCTTTGAATCACCTGATACTGCCAGCCAATTCTGACGATTTTGCGAACTCCTTTGTCTGATGTCAATGGGCTTCTGAGCTTGTTCCAAAAGAGACCGCTGAAGAACGCTAATGAAAAGACAGAAAAGCATGTGCCATGTCCTAACATTCATAAAGGGAATGTATAACTCAACATAAAGTCCAACAAAAAGTTTTGTTTAAACATATGGGTATATATCAAACTGAAAAAGAAGTATAGCTTAAGTAATAATTTCCAATTTCCATTTTCCCCCAAACTTGCTATTTTGTGTAGAATAGAGTAATGATTTCCAAAATAAGAAAAAATATGTTTCCATAGAGTGTATGTTTCCTTTATATATATATTAATTTCTAAAAATTTCTATAAACTTTTAAAGCTAATATTCAGACAATATTTTTACCTGAGTAACACAGCAATAAATATAACCTTATAGTGTATGTGAGTATTTTAACATAATAAACAAGTTATGGCTATGTCATATAT
>NW_016882271.1:0-1292 GCF_001698545.2 Rhinopithecus bieti | reverse complement strand
GATTATGAGACCCTCTGCCTCTGTGTATTTGGTTAAAATATATATTTATACATATGGGTTGAATATATGTTATTTCTTAGGTAAGAAAATAAAACAAAATCTTTGACATATGAAATTAATTTATACGAACATATTTTACGATATTCTGTATTATACTATGTCATCTTATTTCTCTCAAGTGAGTAAAATGGTCTTTTACAAAAAAGAATCTAAACCAGGGTAATGGAATTTAGCAGAAGTGTTTCAAAATAAGGTTTGGGAGATTTGAGATCATTTGACAAATTTTTTGAGAATCTGAATTAAGCACACTTGTGTTGAAATTTTTTCTTCAACATGTTATTTTCCTTTAGTAAGTATAGTATTAGAAATATATTGATTGAGGTTTTAGTCATTTCTTCAATAATCACATATATTTGTATGATTAATCGCTAATTATAATTGTGATAATGCGAGTATACGTATGATTCTCAGTTTTCAACTTAATTGCTTCAGAGTTGGTGAACAAATTTTGGTTATTATAAATCACATTCTTATATCTTCAAGACACCAAATTATACATCTAGCTTATGCTCATGGATATTCTTTTCAAACTATAAAAGTGCAAAATTAAATTGTGACACACACACACAGAGAGAAAAAAATATTTATTAAGTATAGAAAGCCAAACCTAATATATTAGCCACCTAAGAACAAGAAAGGAAATCTAATACCAGAAATGAAGATGATTACACATTTTTTAAATCATAGATATGAGCAAGGCAGATATGTGTTTATTATAGTATAAATCATCAAAATCGACACGAAAATGTCAAATTACTATGGCAGAAATTGTTAAAGTTGTTTGAGGATCAATTCCAGAAAGTTGTTCAGCTTAAGCTGTCTTCATGGAAGATTTTCAAATCTTCCAGGGATTTATAATTGCCAAAGGATCTAAATTATTGCAGAGCACCACAAAGGAAGAAACTTTTCTAATTCATTTTAAAAGGTTGACATATTTCTGATCTGAAAACCTGACACATAGGATAAAAGAAAAGCTGTCAATCCATCTCATTATTAGTAGCATTGCTAAAATTATAAATAGATCTTAGAAAAAAAATTTTTTTTTTCACAAAAGGTAGGCTATGTTTATTAGAGTCACACACAGTTGACTGTCTCAGTGTGACTCAAGACCACAAAAAACCCATTTCTCCTTCACTTCTGAGTCCTGGGTTTAAGACCTATACCAGCAGGCGTACTGCTTGGGGTCCATTCTTAGGTTTACAAGTTTTTCATTGAGGGCAATCTGTGACTGA
>NW_016882270.1:0-1297 GCF_001698545.2 Rhinopithecus bieti | reverse complement strand
CATTTATTATTATTTTATTTGAGACAGAGTCTTGCTGTCAGCCAGGCTGCAGTAGAGTGGTATGATCTCATCTCACTGCAACCTCCAACTCCCAGGCTCAAGCAGTTCTCCTGCCTCAGCCTCCAGAGTAGCTAGGATTACAGGCACCCACTACCACACCTGGCGAATTTTGTATTTTAGTAGAGATGGGATTTCACCATGTTGGCCAGGCTGGTCTCAAACTCCTGACCTCAGCTAATCCGCCCGCCTCAGCCTCCCAAAGTGCTGGGATTACAGGCATGAGCCACCACACTCGGCCTATTTTTTAAACACAACATTTTGATGATTAACCTCATTACAAACTTAATTTATGAATGCCAGTTCATATTGAGGATCTGAGAGGTTAGGTGGTCAGGACTTTAATATGCATATTCCGCCTTTAGTTCCTCCTCTTCTGTTACTCTGTAATCAATACCACGAAACCTCCCCAGGTTAGCTGCTTTCCACCCTTCTGGCCTGAAGCCTGAGACTGCTTCCACCATACTGAATACCATTCTGTGGTGCTTCAGTGTTAACCCCTGTCATAAGCAACAGGCTTTGCAACAGTGTCCCCTGCTGGCTTCTCAGTCCAATGCCTAAGGTGACCCAAGCCCAATCAACAACACAATTATGCAGTGAAAACAGCTACCCACAGGGAAAACCACGAAAGTGGGTCAGGTCCAAACCATGTTTGTACCATGTGGCTTGCAGAAACCCAGATCTTGTTTGCTTGCTTGCCGATGCTAAATTTGGGGATATGCATGCCTTTTAAAATAAGAAAGTAGTTATTCTTAGATACTCTTAGAGTGTTTTGAAGCTAGAGCCATTGTAATTTTGCACACTTACTTCATAGAGGAATTGTACCTATAGTTTAAAAGTTGTTGTTTGGTAATTGTCATGTAATGATTATCTCCTTGTTCTCCTTGCCACTCTGATTGTATATACATTGATTTCCCTGTTTCAGGAGGGGTTTTCTGATGCATATACTGTAGACAATCTTCTCTATTTACACTTCGGTTTTAAAAAAACTAAGCTGTTTTGTTTTGTTTTGTTTTGTTTTGTTTTGTTTTGTGATGGAGTCTCGCTCTGTCGCCCAGGCTGGAGTGCAGTGGCGTGATCTTGGCTCACTGCAAGCTTTGCCTCCCGGGTTCATGCCATTCTCCTGCCTCAGCCTCCTGAGTAGCTGGGACTACAGGCGCCCGCCACCATGCCCAGCTATTTTTTGTTTTGTTTTGTTTTGTTTTTTTGTTTTGTATTTTAGTAGAGACAGGGTTTCACC
>NW_016882269.1:0-364 GCF_001698545.2 Rhinopithecus bieti | reverse complement strand
ATAATAATTATTATCATTATTAGTATTGTCATTATATAGAAAGTGATCTCAGCTCATGCTTCAGAATTTTATGAACAAATTCTCTCCAGACGTTTTTTGCTACGCACTGTAGGAGTTGTAAAAAAGAAAGTAAAAGTTAACATAAATATTAAACTTATATACACATTACACACATTTTATACTAATACATTTTATACTTAAATTTATATTTAATTTATACATACACTAAAATTATATTGAGATTTAAATGAAAATGTATTCAATTAAAAAATAGATACATGCCAGTATTCCCGGCTACTTGGGAGGCTGAGGCAGGAGAATGAGTTGAGCCCAAGAATTTCAGCTACAGTGAGCTATGATTGCA
>NW_016882268.1:0-953 GCF_001698545.2 Rhinopithecus bieti | reverse complement strand
ATAAACATGTCTATGCAAATAAACTAGAAAATCTAGAAGAAATGAATAAATTCCTGAACACATACACCCTCCCAAGACTAAACCAGGAAAAGGCTGAATCTCTGAATAGACCTATAATAACATGCTCTGAAATTGAGGCAATAATTAATAGCCTACCAACGAAAAAAGTCCAGGACCTGACAGATTCACAGCTGAATTCTACGAGAGGTACAAAGAGGAGCTGATACCATTCCTTCTGAAACTATTCCAATCCATAGAAAAGTGGGAATCCTCCCTAACTTTATGAGGCCAGTGTCATCCTGATACCAAAGCCTGGTAGAGACACAACAAGAAAAGAGAATTTTAGACCAATATCCTTGATGAACACAGATGCGAAAATCCTCAATAAAATATTGGCAAACCGAATCCAGCAGCACATCAAAAGCTTATCCACAATGATCAAGTTGGCTTCATCCCTGGGATGCAAGACTGGTTCAACATACTCAAAGCACTAAACGTAATCCATCATATATACAGAATCAATGACAAAAGCCACATGATTATCTCAATAGATGCAGAAAAGCCCTTTGACAAAATTCAACAGGACTTCATGCTAAAACTCTCAATAAACTAGAATGTATCTCAATAAACTTGAATGTATCTCAAAATAACAAGAGCCATTTATGACAAAGCCACAGCCAATATCAATATCATACTGAATGGGCAAAACTGGAAGCATTCCCTTTGAAAACTGGCACAAGACAAGGATGCCCTCTCTCATCACTCATATTCAACATAGTGTTGGAAGTTCTGGCCAGGGTAACCAGGCAAGAGAAAGAAATAAAGAGTATTCAATTAGGAAAAGAGGAAGTCAAATTGTCCCTGTTTGCAGATGACATGATTGTATATTTAGAAAATCCCATCGTCTCACCCCAAAATCTCCTTAAGCTGATAAGCAACTTCAGCAAAGTCTC
>NW_016882266.1:0-380 GCF_001698545.2 Rhinopithecus bieti | reverse complement strand
CTGCCTTCCTTCCTTACTTCTTTCTCTCTCTCTCTCTCTCTTTCTCTCTCCCTCTTTCTCTCTCTCTCTTTCTTCTCTCTCTCTGTTTTCAGACAGGATCTCCCTCTGTTGCCCAGGCTGCAGTGATCATGGCTCACTGCAGCCTTGACCTCCTGGGCTCAAGCAATCCTCCCACTTCAGCCTCCCAAAGTGCAGGTGTGAGCCACTCTGCCTGGCCAGGAAACTATTTTCTAAAGGAGTTTGTGGCCGGGAGCGGTGGCTTATGCCTTTAAGGAGACTGAGGCAGGAGAATTCCTTGAACCTGGGAGGCAGAGGTTGCAGTGAGCAAAGATCGTGACACTGCATTCCAGCCTGGGTGACAGAGGGAGACTCTCAAAAAA
>NW_016882265.1:0-511 GCF_001698545.2 Rhinopithecus bieti | reverse complement strand
CTCCAGCCTTACTCTGGCTTGTAGTAAAATACTTAGTATCCACTTCCTTCTGACATTCCCAAAAGCCAATTTCCCCTCCCTTATTCACATTATCAACTATTTGTCCTTTAGTGTATATTTTGATACCTATTTTAATCTTTTTTTTTTTTTTTTTTTTGAGACGGAGTCTTGCTCTGTCGCCCAGGCTGGAGTACAGCCGCGCGATCTCAGCTCACTGCAAGCTCCGCCTCCCGGGCTTACACCATTCTCCTGCCTCAGCCTCCCGAGTAGTTGGGACTACTGGTGCCCGCCACCATGCCCAGCTAATTTTTTTGTATTTTAGTAGAGACAGGGTTTCACCGTGTTGGTCAGGATGGTCTCAATCTCCTGACTTAATGATCTGCCTGCCTCAGCCTCCTAAAGTGCTGGGATTACAGGCACGAGCCACCACGCCTGGCCCTCAGGTGTGTTTTCTTTTATTTCTGAGTGATTTCAAACAGAATTCCATCTAGCTTTTAGAATGTTAGCTACC
>NW_016882264.1:0-271 GCF_001698545.2 Rhinopithecus bieti | reverse complement strand
TAATTCAATGGCATCGTTAACTGTAACAATCCTGATACTGAAGATGTGGGGTTTTTTCCTCACACCTCATCAACCAATTTGCCAACTCTCCAGAGGCCAAATGCCTGATCTAGAATGAAATTCAATTCTGACACTAACTACCTAGGGTTAGTACCGACTCCACAGATTCAGAGCTCAGTCCCACGCGACTGTGCCCACTTCAGACATCAGCTTTAAGTACTCTTGACTGATCAGCTATAAAGTTGTGCAGATCCCACAACCCCACCCTCAA
>NW_016882263.1:0-1037 GCF_001698545.2 Rhinopithecus bieti | reverse complement strand
TCAGTCTATCATTGATGGGTATTTGGGTTGGTTTCAAGTCTTTGCTATTGTGAACACAATAAACATATGTGCATGTGTCTTCATAGTAGAATGATTTCTAATCATTTGGGTATATACCCAGTAATGGGATTGTTGGCTCAAATGGTATTTTGGTTCTAGATCCTTGAGGAATTGCCACACTGTCTTCCACAATGGTTGAACTAATTTACACTCCCATCAACAGTGTAATTCCTCCATATGCTCTCCAGCATCTGTTGTTTCCTGACTTTTAATGATTGCCATTCTAACTGGCATAAGATGGTATCTCATAGTGGTTTTGATTTGCATTTCTCTAATGACCAGTGATGATGAGCTTTTTTTGTTATTATTATTATTATACTTTAAGTTCTAGGGTACGTGTGCCCAACGTGCAGGTTTGATACATAGGTATACATGTGCCATGTTGGTTTGCTGCACTCATCAACTCATCATTTATATTAGGTATTTCTCCAAATCCTATCCCCAAGCCCCCCACCCCTGACAGGCCCTCGTGTGTTATGTTCACTACCCTGTGTCCACATGATTTCATTATTCAATTCCCACCTATGACTGAGAATATGTGGTGTTTGGTTTTCCATCCTTGTGATAGTTTGCTCAAAATGATGGTTTCCAGCTGCATCCAAGTCCCTTCAAGGGACATGAACTCATCCTTTTTTATGGTTGCATAGTATTCCATGGTGTATATGTGCCACAGTTTCTTAATCCAGTCTATCATTTTGGGTTGATTTCAAGCCTTTGCTATTGTGAATAGTGCCCCAATAAACATACGTGTGCATGTGTCTTTATAGTAGCATGATTCATAATCCTTTGGGTATATAACCAGTAATGGGATTGCTGGGTCAAATGGTAATTCTAGTTCTAGATCCTTGAGGAATTGCCACACTGTCTTCCACAATGGTTGAACTAATTTACACTCCCACCAACAATGCAAAAGCATTCTTATTTCTTTATACCCTCTCCAGCACCTGTTGTTTCCTGACCTTTTAATGATTGCCATT
>NW_016882262.1:5430-7346 GCF_001698545.2 Rhinopithecus bieti | reverse complement strand
AACTTTCCTTAAAGATATATATCCCTTTAATTGCAGAAAACCATATAGAAAAATATAATGAACCTCTATATAGCCATCACCCAGCTTCAATAATTATCACTTTATGGCCAATCTTGTTTCATTTGTATTCTTCCTCACTTATCCCTTCATCCACTTACCCCTGATTAGCTTATTTTGATGCTTCCTTCCCCACTGGTTTAATTTGTAGCAAATCCCAGACGTCTTTGCAACAAGTTTTGAAGGATACAACACAATTCTTAACATGCTTACTTCCACGGGGAAATGACTCGTCTTCTATGAAGGCAGAGGGACAAAATAATCATCTGATTTAACTCTTTCAACTTCCCCTTGTGAGAACCAAGAAAAGCTGACTAGACTTGGTATTCCATACAGTACGATTTTTTTTAAACTAATAAGGCTTTAGAGAAGCTGCAGGACTAGATCAGAACCTTATAATATAATTGGTTTGAGACCATTCCCAATCTCCCAACTTTGTTCAACTCCACCCTGTCCTTCCAAAAGAATTATAACTTGTAAATTTGGAATTGATTGAGAAAGATCTCTTATTGTCTTGGATCCTGGATAAGAACTGGATATTGTTATGAGGGATCTTTAGATTCCTAAAGGTCCTGCAGAAGAACTTGGCTAATTTGTAACTTCAAGGGTATAGCATTAGATGTCCCAAACTAAAATGTGTCGCTTGCCTGTTTCAGTTATGCCTTTCTCTTTGAGCATTACCCAAGTAACTACTCCAAAGGGAACTCTCCTCCATTTTAAAATCTGGACCAATTGACAATATTGACACTATCTCATTTAACCTATAATGTAAGTCCTAGTCACCTCCCATCTGATTCCAAAACCCTCTTATCCTAGATTCCAGTGCCACTCACCCATCATGACATGGCTGGCTCATCAGACTCTTTTAGGGAACTAGATCAAAAGCCTATATTTTCTCCCATTTAAAGACATTTGTCTGCCTTATTGGATCTTGGCACATATGAATTATAAGTATTCAACACTGTTAGCAAACAAACTACAGAATCAAAGCATTACATTGGAAACACTGTTCCAACATAAAGGATCTCTGGAACATATACTTCAATTTGAAAATAATTATTTTAATGTGGTAGGATGGGAAACCAAGTGTAAAGGCTATGAACTTAACAACATCTCATTGTCTGTGACAGGCCAATCTAAGAATACCAAGACTGCCTAGCTATCTAATTTTCTCGTAAAACAATTCTGAGGTATGTCTTCTTCAGGACTAAATATTGTTAAATGATTTATTAAGAAAGATGCACTTGTTTATTACTTCCTTTATTTAAATGTTTTCTATGTACTATTTCATATATCCTAAGTTGTGCATGAAATACTTCATATTTTTTTAACTGGACAAAAAGTACTATGGAAATCCAGTCAATGTAGTTTTGGCATGTGGTAGGGAAGATGTACCTCATAAGGAAACCTTTTCACAACATATTATTTACTTTCAAAAGAATTAATATTTTCAAAAGAAACATGTCATCTTTGTAGATTGCAATAATGGGAAAGGTGTGATGATGGCTTTTTGTTAAGGTGATCTAAATTGGGCAGTGAGATGGAAAGTTTTTTAAAGTTTTATTTTGTTCCTTTATGTTAAGAAGGAGTAAGGCAGCAAAAGCACCATTACAAGGATGGGAAGAATGTTTTATGGAACAAGTGAGTTATGGAACTTAGAAATCAGTTTGAAAGCAAAGAAATTCTAATTTAAAGAAGAAACTTGCTTCAACTGGAGGTTGAACTATGTTAAAGTAGTCCACATAAGGAAGTTTTCTGCTTTTGTTTTTAATGAGAGTGATGCTTGTTAGCTCCAACATAAACATTCACATGATGATAATTTCCTGACAAAAAAATACAGCTAAACTAAAAATCCTTCT
>NW_016882262.1:0-1543 GCF_001698545.2 Rhinopithecus bieti | reverse complement strand
AATCCCTCCTTATGCTTCCTTTTAATCAGTATCCACCCCACAAGGATAACCATTTCTTTATTTAATAGCCATAGATTTAGTTTTGCCTACTTTTAGTACCTCAGTAGTTTGACAGGTAGATAATTTGTCATAAGAAGTCAAAGGCTGTCATTTTCACAATATTTTAAGTCAGATCGGTATGATTTGAGAACTAGAATCCTCAAACTTTTCTCTGTTCATTTCACCAGAAGGATATCACACATTCCCATAATCCCTACCAGTGGCTTACTATTAGAATCTCTTGAACCAGTGTAGGAGTATATAATTAGGAAAAAACCCAAGAACATTCTGTTAGCAGTTTTCAACCTCAACACTATTTACTAGGGGCTGGACAATTCTTTGTTGTGGGAGACTGTCCTTCACACTGTATTATGTTCAGCAGCATCCTAGTTCTCTAACCACTAGATGCCAATAATACCCACCCCTCTGGTTGTGAAAACCAAAATGTCTCTAGACATTGCTAAATGTCCCCTAAGGTACAAAATTGCTGCTGCAGAGAGCAACTGTGCTAGGGAATATATAGTTGGCCCTTGGTATCCATGGGTTCTCCACCAATGATGGGTTGAAAATATTCAGGAAAATATCACTTCTGTAGTGAACATGTACAGACTTTTTTTACTGTTATTACTGCCTAAACAATACAGTATAACACGTACTTAGAATTTACATTGAATTAGGTATCGTAAGCTAGAAATGACTTAAAGTATATAGTAAGATGTGCATAGGTTATATGCAAATATCATGCCATTTTGTATAAGGGACTTGAGCATGTACAGATTTTGATATCTGCAGGGGATCCTGGAACCAATCTCTCATGGATATTGAAGGACAACTATATACCCCTGTTTGATGATAATTACTTTAAAACTTAATAGAGCAATATGTGAAAGTTTTAGGGAAGTAGCTCTCATTCCTTTATAAGAAGGTTTCAATAATCAGTCCCCTTAGCAATGGATTGGACCACTTAAAAGATGCTAAGGTCATGTCACCTGGCCATTTTGGAGGATGTTGTAGAAGGTAGAGTAAATATTGGAGTATATGATGTTTAAAGTATTCTTCAGCAGCCTCACTATAACTGTGGGATTTAAAGCTGGAGGATGTTACAATCTAGTGAGGAAGCTAGAAGCATCTCTTCTTTCTAAATCCTAATTAATATATACACACACACACACACACACACACATATACACACGTATATACATGTGTGTGTGTGTGTGTGTGTGTGTATATATATATATGTAAAATCCACAGGAATAAGTACCACATGCAAGATTGCAAGACAATTCTATTGAAACATGCCTCTTCTCCATTTTCCAGTTGCCTTCATAATTGTCTATGACATTTGCTACCTGCTTTAGAAAAGGGAAACTTTTGGAAAATTTGAATGGAACCATTCAATAACTACTGAGCTAGGCAAGAAAATAAATAAAATTAGTATATCACTAATGTTAATCTTCCTTTTGTGGGGCAAAAATTATATTTATATTATAGCTTAAATAATCAA
>NW_016882261.1:0-693 GCF_001698545.2 Rhinopithecus bieti | reverse complement strand
GCTGTGACAATTTTGACCTCTTTCTATTGGGATAATAATAGTAGAAATGACCAGAAAAGACAGCTATAATATTACTAATGTTTACATATTTAACATCAAATACATGATGGATTTTAACACATACTTAAAATTTTAGTTTGTGTACAAATGTTTTATCAAAATTAAAAGAAAACTCACCCATAATTTACCTGAACTGTTTCCAAAACTTTTGGGAACATAGAATTGTAGTCAGAAAGCAGCTGAATAAAAGATGACCTGAAGGTGACTCAGTACACTATTATTGTACTCTTTGTATCTTCTCTCTGGTTTAATGCTAGTTTGTCTTCATATTTACAATAATGCCAAAATATATCATCATGAGGATGAGCCTTACTCTAGAGGCCAAAAGACAGTGATGTACTCATCCTACTTTAAACATATTATGAATGTAGTTGAGTGAAATATATACCAGAACTGAGTTAATAAAATGATATGCAATTTTCATACTGTTTTCAAGTAACATTGTTTTAATGTTTAGCGTTAGTGTTTATTTCACAGGTGGACTATCGTAAAGAATACATTGAAAATTTATCATTAGAAATAATAAATATTAACATACATTGCATGTAGTAAAATAGATTACAATCTTGTCAAGTAGACAAGATTAGAAAGAAATCAGTGCTCTGTCATAAATTACGAGAACTAAGTTATTTG
>NW_016882260.1:0-396 GCF_001698545.2 Rhinopithecus bieti | reverse complement strand
TCCAGTTGTGAATCTGAAACCACACGTTATGTGCTTCCAAAATATAACCATGGGGCCGGTGTAGGACAGACATTTCCATTCCAAAAGGGAGAATTGGGAAGGAAGAAGTGGGTGACAGGCCCACGTGAGTTTAAGCTACCGGCACACTCCACGAGATCCTAAGGCTGGAGAATACTCCTCTTTGGCTCAATGTTCTGCCCTCCAGGTCCACTGAAGTGGCAGTTCCATGGGGCAGCTCACTGCCTGGGTCCTGCCCCTGAGGTTTAGAGAATCTCCATCGCTTGACACCTAGGTGTAGTCAGCACATCCCCGGGACCCGTGTACTCTGAGTCCGTGAAGATGGCCCCATGTGGGTGCCATCAAGTGTCTGCAACTTGGACCCTCCAGAAGGGTGGC
>NW_016882259.1:0-761 GCF_001698545.2 Rhinopithecus bieti | reverse complement strand
TAAAGAGGACCACCCACCCCTGTCCACCACCACGGTTGCCTGCCGTGGTTGTAGAACAAACTACAGGAGAATGTCACACATACCCTAGGGGACACATTCACTCTGCTCTTTGAAAAGTCCTTGCATAAACTGTGTCTCAGGTGAGCCCCTCCTATGTTGCCTGGAGAGACAGGCAGGATAGGTGTTGTGATGTCCATGTTAGAGTAAAGTAAACTCAGATCCCAAGAGAGTACAACACACCTGCTGTGATACCGTTTGTCACAGGTAGCTCTTTGCCTTTGACGGGTGAGAGAGACAAAGAAGGTGGCAAGACTAGTCTCATCTGTTAAATGTCATTCATCAAAACCAAAGTTGAGGTCAGGCACTGTCACTCACACCCATAATCCCAGCATTTTGGGAAGCCAAGGTGGGAGGATTGCTTGAGCCCAGGAGTTCCAGACCAGACTGGACAACATGGTGAGACCCTCATCGCTACAAAAAAAAAAAAAAATCAGCGAGGTGTAGTGGTGTGTGTCTGTGGTCCCAGTTACTTAGGAGGCTGAGATGAGAGGATGGCTTGAGCCTGGGAGGTTGAAGCTGTAGTGAGCCCTGATTATGCTACTGTACTCCAACCTGGGTAATAGAGCCAGACTCTGTCTCAAAAAAAAAAAAAAAAAAAAAAAAAAAAAAAAAAAAAAAAAAAAAAATGACAACAACAACGACAACAACAAACCAAAGTTGATACTTTTAAAACATCAACTTTGATATCAACTTTTAAATAT
>NW_016882258.1:0-757 GCF_001698545.2 Rhinopithecus bieti | reverse complement strand
TTCTGTGTTTTCCAAGTTTTCTAAAGAGGGAATATGGTGAGAAAGGACATTTTATTTTTTAACCATGAAAATGAAGACTGCAACTAAGCTGTCAGCTTTGCAGCAGGGAAACTGAGGCCAGGCTGGCAGTGCCTCCCTGCATCGGCTGCAACTGCAGCTCTGGGAGGTGCAGGCAGGAGAGGGCTGGCTGGGAAGGGGACGCAGAGCGAGGATGGGGATGTCGGGCCTGAGCTCCCACCCAGCCCTGTCTGCTGGGGTTCCTAGGTGCATTCAGACCTCCTGGGGAGACTGCCTTGCAGGGACCGAGGGTGGGTTTGGGCCCTGACGCTCAGGGAGGTTCAGGGGCAGCCCTGGGCTGTCCTGTGACAAGTCCAGTGACAGGATGGGGGGCTCAGGAGGGGCACATGAATGGGACTCACCTTCTCCCATGTCCCCTAGGACTGGGTCATCGCCCCCCAAGGCTACTCGGCCTATTACTGTGAGGGGAGTGCTCCTTCCCTCTGGGCTCCTGCATGAACGCCACCAACCACGCCATCCTGCAGTCCCTGGTCAGTACCGTGTCCATCCTGCCCAGCCCCTGGGGTGAGGGTCTCTGTGGAGAGGGGTCTGGTCCAGCCGGCCGGGAGGGCAGTGAGGCCACCTGCTCCACATCTCAAGGGGCTTTCTCTGCACGGAGTCAGTAACATGGGTAAATTCCTACAGCTCTGCAGGAACTTGTCCTCACACAGCCACACTAATACATGTAGACTCACACCTG
>NW_016882257.1:0-323 GCF_001698545.2 Rhinopithecus bieti | reverse complement strand
ACCACCATTTACACAGGCTGTTACAGTTCTAGTGCCCACAGTATTTCTTAACTTTTCCATTTTAAAAAATGCTGGAATGTAATAACAAAACTAAAACAATATATTGCTCAATTTCCTCAAATTTCTCTATTTTCCAGCTGATCTATAGCAGCTGGAAAATAGTTATACAGTTAATTTGGGGATTACTTATACACGAATCTTGTCTCTGGTAATCATGCCAGGTATTTTATTTTCTTCTATTTTATTGGGATATCACTTAAATTGCATATTTGACATTGTAGTTTTCTAATTCTGATGATTTTCTTTCTTTTTTTCTTTCTTTC
>NW_016882256.1:0-402 GCF_001698545.2 Rhinopithecus bieti | reverse complement strand
CTTGGAATCAACCCAAATGTCCATTGGTGACAGACTGGGTTAAGAAACTGTGGCACACATACACCATGGAATACTATGCAGCCATAAAAAAGGATGAGTTTGTGTCCTGTAGGGACATGGATGCAGCTGGAAACCATCATTCTCAGCAAACTATGGCAAGAACAGAAAACCAAACACCATATGTCTCACTCATAGGTGGGAATTGAACAATGACATCATTTGGACACAGGAAGGGGATCATCACACACCGGGTCCTATTGTTGGGGCGGGGAGGGATGGCATTAGGAGATATACCTAATGTAAATGATGAGTTAATGGGTGCAGCACACCAACATGGCACATACATACATATGTAACAAACCTGCATGTTGTGCATATGTACCCTAGAACTTAAAGTATAAT
>NW_016882255.1:0-1606 GCF_001698545.2 Rhinopithecus bieti | reverse complement strand
CTGTTCATTTAATTTATATAAAATTTAACATGCTTTAATGAAAACATGAAGTGTTTTAGCAATTGTGTTCAAATAAGCTATGACAATATTTCACTGTATGAATAAGTAATAGTTTTGTATTTGGTAGATCAAGTTCATTGACATTGTTATGTAGCTCAAAATCGTTTTGTTTATTTTGACTTTTTTCTTCTACGTATGTTTAAAACCAACTTCTCTGGATATTTGAAATATTCTTGGGATTTTTTTCACTTGTTTTGAATTTACTGGTTACTTTAGAAATAATTGCTGATTTTGTCTTGAGGGTTCTTACATAAATTTTAAATTTCTCCATTTATTCAATTTTCTTTAATAAAATAAATAAAGTTTAAATTGAAATTGAAATAAAGTTATAATTTTTTCCAAAGGCTCACACATTCCTAGGTGACTTCTTAAAAAATATATTATTGTAAATGGGACTATCATAAAAGTTTCTCATTATATTTTGTTGATATATAGAGGAACATTATTGTGATTTCTAATCCAACAAAATTGCTGAACTTTTAAAAAATTTTAATAATTTATATGAACACTTTGGGTTTCTTTAGGCAGATAATCACATCAACTGCAAAAAATTGTGACTTTGCTTTTAATTCCCAGTTCAGTTGTGTCCTACTTACTTGCTTTATTTCACTGTCTAAGGGTGTCTTGTCCAAAAGAAACATAAGTTATATTTAAATTTAAATTTTCTAGTAGGCATATAAATAAGTAAAAGAGAAACAAATTAAATTGAATTTAATAATACGTTTTATTAGGCAAGATATCTTAAATATTATAATGTCAACATATACTCAATATAAAATTACAAATAAGGTATTTTATTTTTTACTAAATATTTGAAATCCAGAAGGCATTTTACACTCAGAGTACATCTCCATTGAGACTATCCTCATTTCAATTGTCAATAGTCACATGTGGCTGGGGCTACTGTATTATACAGTGTGACACAAACTTCTGCAATATTAGCTACAGTGGTGACATTGGACATCCTCTTCCATTTTCTGATTGCAAGGAGACTGCCTGAAGAAAATCTGAGGGTTTTCTTCTTTTGCTATTTATTTATTTATATTATTAAACTTTAATTTCTGGAGTGCATGTGCAGAATGTGGAGGTTTATTACACAGGTATACATGTGCCATGGTGGTTTGCTGCACCTCTCAACCAGTCATCTACATTAGGTATTTCTCCTAATACTATCCCTCTCCAGCCCCCCACCCCTGATGGGCCCCAGTGTGTGATGTTCCCTTCCCTGTGTCCATGTGTTCTCAGTGTTCTACTATAAAGACACATGCACACGTATGTTTATTGCAGCACTCTTCACAACAGCAAAGACATGGAACCAACCCAAATGCCCATCAATGATAGACTGGATAAAGAAAATGTGGCACATATACACCATGGAATACTATGCAGCTATAAAAAAAACGATGAGTTCATGTCCTTTGCAGGGACATCGATGAAGCTGGAAACCATCATTCTCAGCGAACTAACACAAGAACAGAAAACCAAACACCACATGTTCTCACTCGAAAATCTGAATTTTAAAGGCAATATCTGCAGTGTTCCTTTG
>NW_016882254.1:0-761 GCF_001698545.2 Rhinopithecus bieti | reverse complement strand
GCCTTGGCCTCCCAAAGTGCTGGGATTACAGGCATGAGCCACCACACCCAGCCTACATTTAACTCTTTAATCCATCTTGAGCTAATCTTTGTATAACGTGTAAGGAAGGGGTCCAGTTTCAGTTTTCTGCATATGGCTAGCCAGTTTTCCCAGCACCATTTATTAAATAGGGAATCCTTTCCCCATTGCTTGTTTTGTCAGGTTTGTTGAAGATCAGATGGTTGTAGATGTGTGGTCTTATTTCTGAGGTCTCTGTTTTGTTCATTGGTCTATATGTCTGTTTTGGTACCAGTACCATGCTGTTTTGGTTACTGTAGCCTCGTAGTATAGTTTGAAGTCAGATAGTATGATGTCTCCAGCTTTGTTCTTTCTGCTTAGGACTGTCTTAGCTATATGGGCTCTTTTTTTGGTTCCATATGAAATTTAAAGTAGTTTTTTCGAATTCTGTGAAGAATGTCAATGGTAGTTTAATAAGAATAGCATTGAATATCTAAATTACTTTGGGCAGTATGGCCATTTTCAAGATATTGATTCTTCCTATCCACAAGGCTGGAATGGTTTTCCGTTTGTGTCCTCTCTTATTTCCTTGAGCAGTGGTTTGTAGTTCTCCTTGGAGAGGTCCTTCACGTTCCTTATAATCTGTATTCCTAGGTATTTTATTCTCTTTGTAGCAATTGTGAATGGGAGTTCATTGATGATTTGGCTCTCTGCTTGTCTACTATTACTGTATAGGAATGCTTTTGATTTTTGCACATTGATTT
>NW_016882253.1:0-952 GCF_001698545.2 Rhinopithecus bieti | reverse complement strand
GTCTCACTAGGTTGGGGAAGTTCTCCTGGATAATATCCTGAAGTGTATTTTCCAACTTGATTCCATTCTCCCCATCATTTTAGGTACACCAATCAAATGTAGGTTTGGTCTTTTCCACATAGCCCCATATTTCTTGGAGGCTTTGTTCATTCCTTTTTGCTCTTTTTTCTTTAATCTTGTCTTCACACTTTATTTCATCAAGTTTGTCTTCAATGTCTGATATCCTTTCTTCTGGTTGATAGATTTGGCTCTTGATACTTCTGTATGCTTCATGAAGTTCTCGTGTTGTGTTTTCAGCTCCATCAGGTCATTTGTATTCTTCTCTAAACTGGTTACTCTAGTTAGCAGTTCCTATAACCTTTTATCAAGGTTCTTAGCTTTCTTGCATTGGGTTAGAGCATGCTCCTTTAGCTTCAAGTAGTTTGTTATTACCCACCTTCTGAAGCCTACTTCTGTCAATTTGTCAAACTCATTCTCCATCCAGTTTTGTTCCCTTGCTGGTGAGGAGATGTCATCCTTTGGAGGAGAAGAGGCATTCTGGTTTTGAATTTTCAGCCTTTTGCGCTGGTTTTCCTCATTTTCATGGATTTATCTACCTTGATCTTTGATGTTGGTGACCTTCTGATGGTATTTTGCATGCTCATCCTGTTTGTTGATGTTGATGCTATTGCTTTCTGTTTGTTAGTTTTCCTTTTGACAGTCAGGCCACTCTTCTGCAGGTCTGCTGGAGTTTGCTGGAGGTCCACTCCAGATCCTGTTTTCCTGGGTATCACCAGTGGAGGCTGCAGCACAGCAAAGATTGCTGCCTGCTCCTTCCTCTGGAAGCTTCATCCCAGAGGGACACCTGCCAGAGGCCAGCCAGAGATCTCCTGTATGAGGTGTCTGTCGACCCCTGCTGGGAAGTGTCTCCCCATAAGGAGGCATGGGGGTCAGTGACCCACTTGAGGAGGCA
>NW_016882252.1:0-364 GCF_001698545.2 Rhinopithecus bieti | reverse complement strand
TAAATTGTGAAGATTTCATGGACATCTATCCCTTCCCTAATCAATATTCTTGTGATTTCCTGTGCCTGTCTTTACTTTAATCTCTTAATCCCATCATCTTTGTAAGCTGAGGATGAATGTCACCTCAGGACCGTGTGATGATTGCATTAACTGCACAAATTGTTTGTAGAGCATGTGTATTTGAACAATATGAAATCTGGGCACCTTAAGAACAGGATAACAGCGATTTTCAGGGAGCAAGGGAGATAACCTTAAAGTCTGACTGTCTGTGGGTTGGGCAGGACAGAGCCATATTTCTCTTATTACCAAAACGGGTAAGATAAATATTGCTGAATTCTTTCCCCAGTAAGGAATATTAATAATT
>NW_016882251.1:0-328 GCF_001698545.2 Rhinopithecus bieti | reverse complement strand
GATAGATAGATAGATAGATAGATAAACTTGTCAGAGATTTTCTCCCTAAGGCAAATGATGTGGGTTGCAGTTAACAGTAAACAATTTAGAGGTTGGGAGGTGAACAAGCAGTAAGAAAATGTTCCTGAAATTTGAAATTTCCCAAGCATGTGACCCTGCTGGTCTATAAAACTACTTCAAATGAGCAAAAAAAGGACATTGATTGAGGCAAAGAAATCCACTGTGAAATGCTCATGTCTCCTTGGTGTGCAGCACATTTCAAAGTAACTAATGCTTCCAAATTACTTTATCCTGTGTACGTATCCACTTCCTGTCTCTGCCTGCACCA
>NW_016882250.1:0-519 GCF_001698545.2 Rhinopithecus bieti | reverse complement strand
TTCCCATTTTAGCAGGTTAATGAAATTATCTTTATAATACTATAGAAGCATTTATTTTAATAATACTAGAAGGAACATCCTGAAAACTAAGAATTCAAAATGACTTTTATCCCAAAGACATATTTTAAAATGTATACCCATTCATCTATTTGTTTTCACAAATGGAGTTACAGAGAACTTTGAACATAATGATGTATAGCAGAGGCTGGTTCCTAACATATTTAAAATTTTAGTTCAACCAAACTTCGCTATGGAAACTGAATTGAAATGCAAAATCTTACAATCCTAATTTCAAGCCACTTTCATTTTCACTTAATTTTAACATGTTTTGCAAAACGTTCACATATAAACTTAATAGTTACTATACCACCAAACATGGATCGTGATGATTTTATGTTCTCGATTGGCCGACAGGCTGAATAATCTCCTGCAGGGTAATAAGTGTCAACTGCATCAAGCACAGGGAGGTGGACTGGTTACAGAAGGAAGGTTTTCGAAATAAAATTCCAAGTATTTTTT
>NW_016882249.1:0-521 GCF_001698545.2 Rhinopithecus bieti | reverse complement strand
TAGAACTTAAAGTATAATAAAAAATATATATATATATATTGTAATCAGGAACAAAAGAAAGAATGTAAAACTATTCACAAATTCAGGTATCCAGATACATCCCAATAAGCTGTGAAGCCAAGTGCCTCTGGATATTCTTTGCTGTGATATAACTGACACTAGAAGGACTACTCACTGTGAAAATTACCCCAACCATATAATCTGCACCAGCCATGAGTTCCCAGCTAGGTCCTTGACAGGTGCCTCTGAAGGAAACAATGAGAATATGTTCAGATCAGTCCTTTTGTGTAAATACCCTGAGCACTCGCTGGTGGATCTGCTGAGTCTTCACCCCATAGACAAGAGGATTGAGCTCAGGTGGCATGAGGAGATACAGTGTAGTCAGAAGAACATGGACATGATGGGGTACATGGTGACCAAAGCAGTGAGTGAGGAAGGAGAACATTCCAGAGACATAGAAGACCAGGATGACACAAACATGAGATCCACATGTGCTAAAGGCCTTAAGTCGGGCCTCATTT
>NW_016882248.1:0-717 GCF_001698545.2 Rhinopithecus bieti | reverse complement strand
CTATAAGAATGTTCGTGATTTTGCACTTTGATTTTGTATCCTGAGACTTCGCTCAAGTTCCTTATCAGTTTGAGGGGATTTGGGGCTGAGACGACCGGGTTTTCTAAATATAAAATCATGTCATCTGCAAACAGAGACAATTTTACTCCCTCTCTTCCTATTTGAATATGCTGTATTTCTTTCTCTCACCTGATTGCCCTGGCCAGAACTTCCAATACTATGTTGAATAGGATTGGTGAGAGAGGGCATCTTTGTCTTGTGCTGGTCTTCAAAGGAAATGCTTCCAGCTTTTGCCAATTCAGTATGATATTGGCTGTGGGTTTTATCACAAATAGTTTTATTATTTTGGGATACGTTCCATCAATACCTAGTTTATTGAGAATTTTTAGCATGAAGGGCTGTTGAATTTTGTCAAAGGCCTTTCCTGCTTCTATTGAGATAATCAGGTGGTTTTTGTTATTTGTTCTGTTTGTGTGATGGATTACATTTGTAGATTTGTGTATGCTGAAGCAGCCTTGCACCCCAGGGATGAAGCTGACTTGATCATGCTGAATAAGCTTTTTTATGTGCTGCTGGACTCGGTTTTCTAGTGTTTTATTGAGGAGTGTTGCATCGATGTTCATTAGGGATAAAGGCCTGTAATTATTTGTTGTTGTTGTGCCTCTGCCAGGTTTTGGAATCAGGATGATGCTGGCCTCATAAAATAAGTTAGGGAGG
>NW_016882246.1:0-714 GCF_001698545.2 Rhinopithecus bieti | reverse complement strand
AATCACTGCTCACTGCAACCTCAGCCTCCCAGGCTCAAGCAGTCCTTCCCACCTCAGCCTCCCAAGCAGCTGGGACTACAGGCGCGCACCACCATGCCCAGCTAATTTTAGTATTTTTTTGTAGAGACAGGGTTTTGCCATGTTGCCCAGGTTGGTCTCAAACTCCTGGGCTCAAGCAATCTACCCTGCCTCAACCTTCCAAAGTGCTGGGATTACAGGCATGAGCCACCATGCCCATGATCACTAATTTTTTAAAATAGAATTTGTTTTAATTTAAAGATAAATTATCTCATTTGGCTTTTAATAATAAATGTATCAGAGCTCAAAATAATAATTAAGAATAGCTCTCTAAACAGAAGACCTGTATGAAGAGATTGGTAAAGTGCTGAGAGAAAACAAGTCTAATTCAACCAATTAATATGAATATAAAACACTTTAAAAGTACTTGTTTGATTTTTTAAAAAAGCTTTAACACTAATGGTTTTCTATTGCTTACCTATCAACTGGCCTGGTTTTCTTAAACAGAAATTTTTTTTTAATCAAGTAACCCTTAAGTGTTTGTTTCCTATCATAGAGTATGATTTGCCATTTTCCATAGTTACCTTCCCCAGATTAGATCAGTTGACCCAAAATTAGCAATTACTTATTACATTGCCAATTAGAATATTTAATAAGGTATATTCCATTTTATCACTTTGAAATATATTTTATGGA
>NW_016882245.1:0-1426 GCF_001698545.2 Rhinopithecus bieti | reverse complement strand
TGGATGGATGGATGGAGGGATGGATGGGTGGGTGGATGGAGGGATGGATGGGTGGGTGGATGGATGGAACGATGGATGGGTAGATGGATGTGTGTGTATGTATATGTGAGTGGGTTGGCTCGGGGCACTCAGACGAGGCACCTTTTCAGCCAGGAGTGGGAGGATCAAAGAAGCCTCCAGATGAAGGTAATTCTTTGGCTAGGTGTGAGATGTGGGGGGCTCAGGGAGATTCTAGCTATATTGGCTTTGGGGCCACTTGCCAGGTTCCATCCCTTATTAAAATCTGTTCCTAGAGGCTAGAGTCCAGCTGAAGCTAGGGATGCCAGAAAATATAGGACATCCAGTTACATTTGAATTTCCATTAAATGAGTAACTTTTAAAGTAAGGAGTATGCCCCAAACATCACATAATTTTAGTATAAGTATGCAATATTTGTGATACACTAAAATAACTGGTTAATATATGAAATTCACATTTAATTGTGCATCTGTTAAAAGTTCTTTGTTTAAGCTGGCAGCCCTATGAGGGAATGGAGCCACTGAAGTGGGTTTGGAGGCTGCTGGTCACCTCTGGTCAGCAGTGAGGCCAGCAGAGGCTCCTTGCTCTCTACTGTAAGTGATGAGCACCGTGAAGAGGGAAGCTCAGGCCTGCGGGAGCACAGAGGAGCCGACTAGTCCCCAGGGATCTATAGTTTCCTGGAAGTGTCGCTGGAAGGATGAAGAATAGTTGGGGAAAGCTATTGTGGGAGGAAGTTATTTCAGGTGACAGAAAAGCAAGAGCAGGCACAGGAACACCTGATGTGGCAAGAGTGGAGGTGAAGGTGGTGGGACTGGAGAGGGGCAGGTATATAACTATGTCCCTCTTAGATCACCCCAGAGTGCAACAGAGCTGCTGCTCTCCTGGTCGAAGACTTTACCTACATTTTAAAAGGCACCCCTCCCTCCCTGGCACATGCCTGGAGAATGGTTAACCCCTTTATACCAGGAAAAGATTTTCCTTTCTCCAGGCCAAGGCAGCTCACTCCATAGCCCCATTTGTCCTCAGCTAATTGCCCCTGTGCAATGCACAATTTGCCCAATGCCCTTACTTCAAGCTTAAATTCCAGATAGGAGGGTCATTGTCTTTCTCGCTCACTGCTATATCTCCAGAACCTACAGCAGTGCCAGGTAAATCTCTGATAAATCAGTATGGAGTGAAGGATGAATAAATGAGTGAATGGATGGCAGATGGATGAATAGATGAATGGACAGTGGATGAGTGGATGAATGGATGGATGGATGGATGGATGGGTAGATGGAGAGATGGTAAATGGATGAATAGGTGGATGGATAAGTAAATTGATGGATGAATGGATAAGCAGATGAACAGATACGTGGAGCACTGGCCCGAGAGCCAGTCCCTGGATTATGGGTAAATGGACAGTGAA
>NW_016882244.1:0-1424 GCF_001698545.2 Rhinopithecus bieti | reverse complement strand
TTGAGTGTTTTTAGCATGAAGGGGTGTTGAATTTTATCTAAGGCCTTTTTTGCATCTTTTGAGATAATCATGTGGTTTTGTCATTGGTTCTGTTTATCTGATAGATTACATTTATTTATTTGCACATGTTGAACCAGCCTTTCATCCTAGGGATTAAGCCAACCTGATCGTGGTGAATAAGCTTTTGATATGCTACTGGATTCAGTTTGCCAGTATTTTATCAAGGATTTTCACATGGATGTTCATCAGGGATATTTGCCTGAAATCTTCTTTTTTGTTGTGTCTCTGCCAGCTTTTGGTATCAGGATTATGCTGGCCTCATGAAATGAGTTAGGGAGGAGTCTCTCTTTTCTATTGTTTGGAATAGTTTCAGAAGGAATGGTACCAGCTCCTCTTTGTATCTGTGGTAGAATTTGGCTGTGAATCCATCTGGTCCTGGGTTTTTTTTGATTGGTAGGCTATTAATTACTGCCTCAATTTCAGAACTTGTTACTGGTCTATTCAGGGGTTCAACTTTTCCTGGTTTAGTCTTGGGCGGGTTTATGTGTCCAGAAATGTATCAGTTTCTCCTAGATTTTCTGGTTGATTTAGTCTTTGTTGTGCGATATTCTGAGAGACACAAATACTGTGAACTCCTCATTCCCACATTTTTTCCACCTTATGGCTAATTATATTAAAGGATACTATCCTAATTTCTTATCTCTGTATATTTTCTAATTAATCTATATCACCCTAGCATTGGGCATTTGTGCTTTCACTTTTTTCTTCATTGCAATTTTAATCAATGTACTCCATAGGGGACTGTTTAATTAGGAAGCCCATTTCTTTTATTTTTTTTTTTCTTTTCTTTTCTTTTAAAATTATACCTTAAGTTCTAGGGTGCATGTGCACAACGTGCAGGTTTGTTACATAGGTATACACGTGCCAAGTTGATTTGCTGCACCCATCAACTCGTCATTTACATTAGGTGTTTCTCCTAAAGCTATGCCTCCCCTAGCCTTCCCACCCCTCGACCAGCCCTGGTGTGTGGTGTTCCCTGTCCTGTGTCCATGTGTTCTAACTGTTTAACTCCCATCTATAAGTGAGAACATGCGGTGTTTGGTTTTCTGTCCTTGTGATAGTTTGCTTAGAACGATGGATTCCAGCTTCATCCATGTCCCTGCAAAGGACATGAACTCATTCTTTTTTATGGCTGCATAGTATTCCATGGTGTATATGTGCCACATTTTCTTAATCAAGTCTATCATTGTTGGGCATTTGAGTGGTTTCAAGTTTTGCTATTGTGAATAGTGCTGTAATAAACATACGTGTACATGTGTCTTTATCATACCATGATTTATAATCCTTTGGGTATATGCTCAGTAATGGGATTTCTGGGTCAAATGGTAATTCTAGTTCTAGATCCTTGAGGTACTACACTGTCT
>NW_016882243.1:0-1421 GCF_001698545.2 Rhinopithecus bieti | reverse complement strand
CTTGAGAAGTAAAATTCAAATCCATTTCACCCTAAAGCCCTTCCTCTTCATCACTATAGAGTCTCCTAGTAAGCTTGGGCAAGTAACCTTAACTTTCCTAAGCGTCATTTGGTTTTTTGTTTTGTTTTGTTTTGTTTTGTTTTTTCATTTTAAAGGGAACAATAATGGTACCTATTCCTAGGGCTGTTGCAAAACTAAGTGAGATAGTGTATCTCAAAAGCTCCAAAGAGGAGATACATCTAGGATATATACTTGCTCAGTAAAAGTCAGGAACCTTTCTCTGCCCCTGTACTTCTTGTTATACAGTGTAATAAAATGCAAGTAATATTTTATCATGCTCTTTCTTCGGTTCCCCTTTTCAAATGGCTTTAGAGTATTTCCTCTTCAAAATGCCACTGTCACCTCTCAGGAAGAAAGTATAGCTCAGGGGCTAAATCACTGGTTTAGGAGTTAAAAGTACATGTAAATCCCTGCTTTGCAATGTGAGAAAATTACCTATTTTCTCTGAGCCTCATCTGCACAATGGAGATACAAATATCTTTTACTGCGTTTTGAAAGGATTAATGAGAAATATATGCTTATGGTACGGAAACACATACATTCATATGAGCCACCAAAATAAATTTTGTAAGAAGACAAATTGTAAATAAACCCCTAAGTCTATAAATCAATCAGATTCATATCTATTCCCTGTTGCTCCACTCAGTTTGCAATTTCCTCTTTTCTTCAATGGTATCACCATTCTCTGTGTCATCACGCCTTCAAATTTTGAAGACGTATAGCTCTTCCTTTTCTTTAAAATCTGCCCAGTCTGTGATTACATTCAGGAAATTCTACCTTGGTAAGAAAACCTCTGGAGTCATGTTCCCTTTTCCTTACCACTTTGCTATCCTAAGACCCTCACCATGTCAATTACCTCAAAACAAAATAATGTCTCCCCTAATTGTCCTTAAACCCACCCACCAAATTCCTATTCGAAAACACAGAACACAGACTTCATTGTCTCTCTCTTCTGAAGATTTAACAATGTTTTCCCATTGCCAATCAAATGCAATGTAAATTTCTCATTCTATAATTTAAGGCACATAGTTCACCCCAGTGGCACTGAATCAGATTTCCCTTTTAAAATCTGGAGTGGCCGGGCGCGGTGGCTCATTCTTGTAATCCCAGCACCTTAGGAAGCCGAGATGGGCAGATGGCTTGAGCTCAATAGTTGAGAACAGCCTGGACAACATGGCGAAACCTGGTATCTACCAAAAATACAAAAATTAGCTGGGTATGGTGGTGTGTGCCTATAGTCCCAGCTGCTTGGGGGGCTGAGGCAGGAGAATCACTTGAGCCCAGGAGGTTGTGGCAGCAGTGAGCCATGTTCGCACCACTGCACTCCAGCCTGGGTGACAAAGTGAGACCCTGTCTCAAAA
>NW_016882242.1:0-327 GCF_001698545.2 Rhinopithecus bieti | reverse complement strand
CACGGTGAAACCCCGTCTCTACTAAAAAATACAAAAAACTAGCCGGGCGAGGTGGCGGGCGCCTGTAGTCCCAACTACTCGGGAGGCTGAGGCAGGAGAATGGCGTAAACCCGGGAGGCGGAGCTTGCAGTGAGCTGAGATCTGGCCACTGCACTCCAGCCTGGGCGACAGAGCGAGACTCCGTCTCAAAGAAAAAAAAAAAAAAAAAAAAAAAAAAAAAAGAATACACTAGCCAGCTGGCATTGCCAATCACTCTTTAAAGTGTTCACTCTTCAGCTATTCTGGAGGTATTGGGAACAAATAAGAATTTACCCTATTGAAAACCCA
>NW_016882241.1:0-954 GCF_001698545.2 Rhinopithecus bieti | reverse complement strand
GCCAGTCTGTGTCTTTTAATTGGGGCATTTAGCCAATTTATGTTTAACGTTAATGTTAATGTTGTTATGTTTGAACTTGAGCCTGTCATTATGATGTTAGCTGGTTATTTTGCCCATTAATTGATGCAGTTTCTTCATAGCATCAATGGTCTTTACCATTTGGCATGTTTTGCAGTGGCTTGTACCAGTTGTTCCTCTCCATGTTTAGCACTTCCTTCGGGAGCTTTTGTAAGGCAGGCCTGGTGGTGACAAAATCTCTCAGCGTTTGCTTGTCTGTAAGGGATTTTATTTCTCTTTCACTTATGAAGCTTAGTTTGGCTGGTTATGAGATTCTGGATTGAAAATTCTTTTCTCTAAGAATGTTGACTATTGGCCCCACTCTCTTCTTACTTGTAGGACTTCTGCCGAGAGATCCTGTGTTAGTCTGATGGGCTTCCCTTTGTGGGTAACCCGATCTTTCTCTCTGGCTGCCCTTAACATTTTTTCCTTCATTTCAACCTTGGTGAATCTGATAATTATGTGTCTTGGAGTTGCTCTTCTTGAGGAGTATCTTTCTGATGTCCTCTGTATTTCCTGAATTTGAATGTTGGCCTGCCTTGGTAGGTTGGGGAAGTTCTCCTGGATAATATCCTGAAGAGTGTTTTCTAACTTGGTTCCATTCTCCCTGCCACTTACCGATACACCAGTGAAATGTGTATTTGGTCTTTTCACATAGTCCCATATTTCTTGGAAGCTTTGTTGTTTTTTTTTTTACTCTTTTTTTCTCTAATCTTGTGTTCTCACTTTATTTTATTAATTTGATCTTCAGTCACTGATATCCTTTCTTCCACTTGATCGAGTCAGCTATTGAAGCTTATGCCTGCATCATGAAGTTCACGTGTCATGGCTTTCAGCTCCATCAGGTCATTTAAGGTTTTCCCTACACTGTTTATTCTAGTTAGCCATTCGTCGAAC
>NW_016882240.1:0-518 GCF_001698545.2 Rhinopithecus bieti | reverse complement strand
GACATTGGACCATAGGTCTCTGGAGAGTGGGGGGTGGAGAGGCTTTGGCAGCTGAGTGCCAACTCCCCAGACATGATAATGCTGGGCCCCAGACCCATACCCAGGAAGAGAGGAGCTAGTATTTCTGGGTCCAAGTCTTCATACTCACTGGGACCGTTTGGAAGCTGAGGCTCTGGGGATGTAAGTCCTGGGTTCTCCTCCCTGTCTACGTTCAGACCCTTCTCCAAGGTTGGCTTGGGTCTCAGAGTCTTTGGACCTCCTTTCATGACAATAGTCTCTGGCAGTAGGAAGTCCTCCTCCTGACAACGGAAAACCAAGAGCAATGACTCCGTGTCTGAACTGGGGAAGCACGGACATGTCTGTCCCCTCCTGACTGGATGCACCCACTCTTCTAATGACATAAGTGTGGAAATATGTGCAGACTTCCTGTGGACCACCCCTCACCCCAGTAAACATCACCGCCTCACGTCTGAGTCTGTCCCTAATCTGCACGCTCCATATTCTAAATCAGCTCCTGT
>NW_016882239.1:0-1427 GCF_001698545.2 Rhinopithecus bieti | reverse complement strand
GGCAAAATAAAATTTTCTAATTGTTTCTGACAATTTGTCTTAGGTACTTTTCTGGTTTACAAACCCAACAACAAAAGACAAATAACCCAATTAATAAATGGGCAAAGGAGAAATCGATATTTCTCCAAAGAAGATACACAAATGGCTAACAAGCACATGAAAAGATACTTAACATCACTATTTACTAGAGAAATGCAAATCAAAACCACAATGAGATACTATTTCACACCCACTAGCATGACTATAATTTTTTTAAAACAGGAACCTAACAAGTGTAATGTAAAGCGGTACTGCTGTTGGGGAAAACAGTTTGATTAAACATAGAATTACCATATGACCCAGCAATTCCACTCCACGTATATACCCAAAAGAATTGAAAACAGGTGTTCAAACAAAATTCGTACACGAATGTTCATAATAGCACTATACACAATAACCAAAAGGTAGATAGGACACAAGTGTCTATCAATGGATGAATGGCTAAACAAAACGTGGTACATCCATAAATTGAAATATTATTTAATCATAAATAGAAATGAAGTACTGATAAATGTCATGACATGGATGAACCTCAAACACATTATGCTAAGTGGAAGAAGTCAACACAAAAGCCACATATTGTACGATTCCATTTACATGAAATATCCAGAGTAGGCAAGTACAGCGATAGAAAGCAGAATAGTTGTTGTCAGGGGCTGGTGGGAGATACGAATGGTGAATAACTGCTCAATAGGAACTGGGCTTCCATTTGGGAGAACCAAACAGGTTCTGGATCTTGATAGTGGTGATGATTGCATCACATTGTGAATGTATGTACTGTCACTGAATTGTATACTTTAAAATGGTTAAAATGATACATTTTATGTGATCTGTATTTTACCACAATAAAAAATGTTATCTAATTCAATTCTTCCACTAATTCAGATTATGCATCCCAATTAATCTGATTTAGTGGTATCCTGCAGAAAATACTTGTAGTCATAACCCAGATCCATAAAACAATAAGCATCCATCCACCTACTACCAGTCTGTGCTTTAACTTTGGTTTTAACCTAATTTGTTTCTTTGTTGACATATCTAACTGAGGGCTGCTTCACTTCATAGGATCTTTTAACATCAAAATAGAGTTTTGTTCTGACTGGTCAATTCTCTTCCTTAAAATTAGGTTTCTGTTTACTTTTATTTCCAAAGGTTAATCATTCTAAACTCTACTTCACTCTCAGAGCCCTTTCAAGTTCACCAACAACCAATTCAATTAAACACACATTAGTTTGAGAATGAAAGTGTTGATATGGGCACGCACTACTATACGCTGATTGATATTATCTGGTTGACAAACCTAGACGTATGAAATAGACACATCACCCTCTCATGTGTCAACTGATTTTCACATGGATATGTGTCTATCAAATAATATTATATGCCTT
>NW_016882238.1:0-364 GCF_001698545.2 Rhinopithecus bieti | reverse complement strand
GTTGTTGTTGTTGTTGTTGTTTGTTTGTTTTGTTTTGTTTTGTTTTGAGATGGAGTCTCGCTCTGTCGCCCGGGCTGGAGTGCAGTGGCCGGATCTCAGCTCACTGCAAGCTCCGCCTCCCGGGTTCACGCCATTCTCCTGCCTCAGCCTCCCTAGTAGCTGGGACTACAGGCGCCCGCCACATCGCCCGGCTAATTTTTTGTATTTTTTTTAGTAGAGACAGGGTTTCACCGTGTTAGCCAGGATGGTCTCGATCTCCTGACCTCGTGATCCACCCGTCTCGGCCTCCCAAAGTGCTGGGATTACAGGCTTGAGCCACCGCACCCGGCCTTTTTTTTTTTTTGTATTTTAGTACAGATGGGGT
>NW_016882237.1:0-363 GCF_001698545.2 Rhinopithecus bieti | reverse complement strand
ACACACACACACACACACATGTAATGGGAGATATATACATGTATCCGTATGCATATATAAATTTAATTTTCCCTATGTTAAGATTCTGCATAAGGAGATCAGCATATGGAGCTGCAAGTAAGCTATTATCATAGTGCCCATGTATATGTACAATAATGATCAGCTTTTAAGGAATAGAAATAGAAAGGATAACCTACAATATCCTTGTCCAATTCCACTTTTGACCTGATGTCCTTAAAAAAATTCAAAATTCAAGGACAGTGATGGAAAGGAACAAAGGAAGAGTTTAATGATTTTCCTAAGAAATAACTAGGAATTGCCAAATTAATTATACCTATAAACACAATTTAGTTGGTGACTAGA
>NW_016882236.1:0-1294 GCF_001698545.2 Rhinopithecus bieti | reverse complement strand
TATCCTCAGACAAAACAGGAAAGAAGATTTCTGTGAAACAGCTTTGTGTTAGATATAGTGATTCATTTTGCATAGTTAAAACTTTTCTTGTGTTATGCAGTTTGGATACTCTGTCATTCACGGATCTGTGAAGGGACATTCTGGAGCACATTCAGGCCTTTGGTGAAAGAGGAGATATCTTCAGCTAAAACTAGACAGAAGATTTCTGAGAAACTACTTTGTGATGTATGCATTCCACTCAGGAAGTTATACCTCTTTTCTCACGAGGCACAGTTTCAACAGTATTCCTGTGAATCCGAAAAGAGATATTTCGGAACGCATTGAGGACTATGGCAAATAGTGAAGTACACCGAAATAAAATCGAGAAAGAAGCATTCCAAGAATCTGCTCTCTGATATGTGCATTGACTTCACAGAGTTAATGCTTACTCTATGTTGCCCAGTTTCAAAACTCTGTCTTTGAAAATCCGTGAAGGGATATTTAGTGAAGCCTGGAGACCTGTGGTGAGCAAGGAAACGTCTTCTGATGAAACCAGCAGAGAAACTTTCTGAGCAACTGCTTTGCAATGTGTATATTCATCTCAAAGAGTTAAACCATACACTGTTTTGTGGAATCTGAGGAAGGACATTTGGGAACAATACTTAGAACATGGAGAAAGAAATATCCTCAGGTAAAATCCAGATGGAAGCTTTCCGTGAAACTGCTCTGTGTCACTTTAATTCCTCTCACTCAGTTAAGCCTCTCTTTTCATTGAAAAGTTTTCTAACCCTGTGTGTGTTTAGCGTGTGATGGGATATTCGGGAGCATTTTGAGACTTATGGTGAAAAGGGAAATATGTTCAGACCGAAACTGGAGAGAAGCTTCTCGAGGAACTGCTTTGTTACTTGCGCATTCCACTCAAGTGTTGTACCTCTCTTCTCATACAGCGTCGGGGAAACCCTTTTGGAGAAACAGGTACCAAGTGATATTTGGGAGCATATTGATGCTGATGGAGAAAAGGGAAAAGACTCAGACAAAACTGGAAGAAGCTTTCTAGGAAACTACTCTATGATATGTGTAATCATCTCACATAGATAAAGCTTTCTTTATATTAGGCAGCTTGAAAACTGTCATGGACGGATCCATGAAGGGATATTCGGGAGGACATTCAGGACTATGGTGAAAAGTAAATAACTTTAGATAAAACTGGAAAGGAACTTTCTGTGAACCTGCTTTTGCTATATTTATTCATCTCAAATAGACGAAGTGTTCTTTACATTACGCAGCTTGGAAACTCCCTCGTGGATGGATCCAC
>NW_016882235.1:0-336 GCF_001698545.2 Rhinopithecus bieti | reverse complement strand
ACTTATGTTACTTGATAAACACATAATCATTGGCATTAAAAAAGATAAAGGATTGGCCGGGCGCGGTGGCTCAAGCCTGTAATCCCAGCACTTTGGGAGGCTGAGGTGGGCAGATCATGAGGTCAGGAGATCGAGACCATCCTGGCTAACATGGTGAAACCCCGTCTCTACTAAAAAATACAAAAAACTAGCCGGGTGAGGTGGCGGGCGCCTGTAGTTCCAGCTACTCGGGAGGCTGAGGCAGGAGAATGGCGTAAACCCGGGAGGCGGAGCTTGCAGTGAGCTGAGATCTGGCCACTGCACTCCAGCCTGTGCGACAGAGCGAGACTCCTTCTC
>NW_016882234.1:0-969 GCF_001698545.2 Rhinopithecus bieti | reverse complement strand
CCTCATGCTACCTGATTTCAAACTATACTACGAGGCTACAGTAACCAAAATAGCATGGTACTGGTACCAAAGCAGATATATAGACATATGGAACAGAACAGAGGTCTCAAATAACACCACATACCTACAACCATCTGATCTTGGACAAACCTGGCAAAACAAGAAATGGGGAAAGGATTCCCTATTTAATAAATGGTGCCAGGGAAACTGCCTAGCCATATGTAGAAAGTGGAAACTGCATCCCTTCCTTACACCTTACACAAAATTAACTCAAGATGGATTAAAGACTTAAATGCAAGACCTAAAACCATAAAAAATCCTAGAAGAAAACCTAGGCAATACCATTCAGGATACAGGCATGGGCAAAGACTTCATGACTAAAACACTAAAAGCAATGGCAACAGAAGCCAAAATTGAGAAATGGGATATAATTCAACTAAAGAGCTTCTGCACAGCAAAAGACACTACCATCAGAGTGAACAGGCAACCTACAGAATGGGAGATAGTTTTGCAATCTAGTCATCTGATAAAGGGCTAATATCCAGAATCTACAAACATCATAAACAAGTTTACAAGAAAAAAACAAACAACCCCATTAAAAGTGGGCAAAGGATATGAACAGACACTTCTCAAAAGAAGACATTAATGTAGCCAACAGACATATGAAAAAATTGTCATCATCACTGGTCAGAGAAATGCAAATCAAAACCACAATGAGATACCATCTCACACCAGTTAAAATGGCAATCATTGAAAAGTCAGGAAACAACACTTGCTGGAGAGGATGTGGAGAAATAGGAACGCTTTTACACTGTTGGTGGGAGTGTAAATTAGTTCAACCGTTGTGGAGGACAGTGTGGCAATTCCTCAAGGATCTAACACTAGAAATACCATTTGACCCAGCCATCTCATTACTGGGTATACACACAAAGGATTATAAATCATGCTACTGTAAAGACACATGCACAT
>NW_016882233.1:0-971 GCF_001698545.2 Rhinopithecus bieti | reverse complement strand
TCAAAAACAAATAAAAATATTTTAAACATTAGGTTAAAATATGGAGGAATAAATCACACTGGTTTTAGACTTCTTTAAATTAATGTTTATTTGTAAAAGAAATTTTCAAATACTTCCACAGTTGTCAGGTATAGAATTATGACCTAAGAATATTATAAGCAGTTAAAGATGCAAAAGTGTTCTTCAATTACAAGTATTACATGTAGATGTTGTATTAGTTTCTTATTGCTGCTGTAACAAATTACCACAAGCCTGATGATTGAAAACAGTATAAAATTATTCTTGTACAGTCCTGGAAGCCGGAATTGCAAAATGAGTCTTGTGGGCCTAAAATCAAAGTATCAGCAGGGCTGGTTTGTCTTGGAGTTTTGGGGCAGAATCTACTCCTCATGTCTTCTAGTTTCTAAAGGTTCCTGGCATGACTTGGCTTCTGGCCACATCACTTCAACCTCTGCCTGTTTCATCACATTTCTTCTCTCTCACTCTAATTTTGCCTCCCTCTTATAAGGCCATGTATATGTACATTGGGCCCACTCAGATAATACAGGCTAATCTCCAAATCTTGAAGTCTTTACCTTAACCACATGTGTAAATTCCCTTTTCCTACATAAAGTAATTTATTCACAGTTTCTGGGGATTAAGATGTGGATCTCTTTAAAAGGCAATTATTCAGCATGTCATAGATATTTTAACATGCAATAACCAAACCCCAGTAAATTAAAAAACTAATGAAAATAACATCCATGGGACTTGATAAGCTGTTTTAAATGAGTAGTGAGTCTAAGTAACTTAAACATAGAATTAAAACTATGCAATTTTATAGTGACACAGCACACTATAAATGTCACACACCTTGATAATTTTTTTAAAAAACTATAGCTAAAATTTGGGAGATGGTAGTATAAGGTAACAGAATGTTAATTTTTTTCAATATTGTATCAAAATCTATTAATATAGTCTAAAATTTAAAC
>NW_016882232.1:0-968 GCF_001698545.2 Rhinopithecus bieti | reverse complement strand
GATTTGCATTTCTCTAATGATCAATGCTGTTAAGCTTTTAAAATATGTTTGTTGGCTGCATAAATGTCTTCTTTTGGGAAGTGTTTGCTCATATCCTTTTCTCATTTTTTGATGGGGTTGTTTGTTTTCTTGTAAATTTGTTTAAGTTCCTTGTAGATTCTGGATATCAGATGTTTGTCAGATGGGTAGATTGCAAAAGTTTTCTCTCATTCTGTAGGTTGCCTGTTCACTCTGATGATAGTTTCTTTTGCTGTGTAAAAGCTCTTTAATTTAATTAGATCCCATTTGTCAATTTTGGGTTTTGTTGCAATTGCTTTTGGCATTTTCATCATGAAATCTTTGCCGAGGTCTATGTCCTGAATGGTATTGCCTAGGTTTCCTTCTAAGGTTTTGTGGTTTTAGGTTTTACATTTAAATCTTAAATCCATCTTGAGTTAACTTTTGTATAAGATATAAGGAAGGGGTCCAGTTTCAGTTTTCTGCATATGGCTAGCCAGTTTTCCCAGCACCATTTATTAAATAGGGAATCTTTTCCCCATTGATTTTTTTGGTCTGATTTGTCAAAGATCAGATGGTTGTAGATATGTGGTGTTATTTCTGAGGTCCCTGTTCTGTTCCATTGGTCTATATGTCTGTTTTGGTACCAATACCATGCTGTTTTGGTTACTGTAGCCTTGTAGTATAATTTGAAGTCAGGTAGCATGATGCTTCCGACTTTGTTCTTTTGCTTAGGATTGTCTTGGCTATAAGGGCTCTTTTTTGGTTCCATATGAAATTTAAAGTAGTTTTTTTCTAATTCTGAGAAGACTGTCAATGGTAGTTTGATGGGAGTAGTACTGAATCTTTCACATACTTTGGGCAGTATGGACATTTTCATAATATTGATTCTTCCTATTCATAAGGATGGAATGTTTTCCATTTGTTTGTGTCCTCTCTTATTTCCTTAAGAAGTAGTTTGCAGTTCTCCT
>NW_016882231.1:0-247 GCF_001698545.2 Rhinopithecus bieti | reverse complement strand
GTGGGGTGTTTTTTTCTTGCCCCGGGGGGGGTGGCGGGGCGGCGCCCCCCCCCCCCCCCCCCCTTTTTTTTTTTGAGACGGAGTTTCGATCTTGTCGCCCAGGATGGAGTGCAATGGCGCGATCCCGGCTCACTGCAACCTTGTCTCCTGGGTTCAAGCGATTCTTCTGCCTCCTCAGCCTCCCAAGTAGCTAGGATTACAGGCACCCACCACCACGCCTGGCTAATGTTTTTTTTCTTTTCTTTCT
>NW_016882230.1:0-2434 GCF_001698545.2 Rhinopithecus bieti | reverse complement strand
ATTATAATATATATATCAAGAATTGGCTGAGGATATTAGAAACGTTGCATCATAAACATTCATGAACAGAACACTTGACTTGGATAATGATTAAGCCCTGTTTCTGGCTTAATGCCACTCAGACAATGAATGTTTGGGCAGAAAGTGGAGCAAAAGACTTCCATGGCTGAGATCAGAGTCTTCAGAAGCTGTGCTTTCTGTTACTCACATTAGAGGATCAAGGACATTTCATATCTTTTATTACCTTTAAATGTATAAACTTACCAGAAGGTAAACTACCATGGGATTTTGACTGGACTTTAAAATAGATAATTGAAACATAAATTTCATTTGCTTTAAGACATATCGATGCCCTTTTGTAAAAGTAATTGTACCGCCATAATTATCACTACAAACAGAAAAGAAATTGAATCCAGAGTATTTACATAGTCAACTGACACACTGTCCCCTCTGATATCAACTGTCATTTATTAAAATAAATTATTTTAAAACATTGTAGTTTTTTCATTCTGTTTTGTTTTATTTGTTTTGTTTTGCTTCAACCACGAAGGAGAAATTCCAGAAGATGACCAGTTGTTTGTTATTTGATTTTACAAAGGTGCCTAATGTTTCAATTCATTTTGTGAAAACATCTTTACCCACCTCTTCATTTCTTAACTAATGTGCATGTGCAGGTTTGTTATGCAGGTAAATTGTGTATCACAGGAGTTGGGTGTACAGATTGTTTTGTTATGCAGGCAATAAGCATAGTACTAGATAGGAAGATTTTATCCTCACCCTCCTTCCAACCTCCAGCTTCAAGTAGGCCCTGGAATCTGTTGTTTCCTAATTTGTGTCCATGTATATTCAATGTTACTCTCCCATTACATGTGGGAACATGTAGTATTTGTGGGGTTTTTTGTTCCTGCATTAGTTTTCTTAGGATAATGACCTCAAGTTCCATCCATATTGGTGCAAAGGACGTGATATCCTTCCTTTTAAAACTGCATAGCATTAGATGGCATATATGTACCACATTTTCCTTATCCATTATATTGTTTACAGGCATTTGATTGATTCCATGTATTTGCTACTGTGAATATTGCTACAATGAACATATGCATGAATGTGTCTTTATGGTGGAATGATTTATATTCCGTAGGGTATATACCTAGTAATGAGATTACTCTGTTTAATGGTAATTCCATTTTCAGTTCTTTGAAAATCACCATACTGATTTCCACAATGGCTGAATTAATTGACATTTTACCAGTAGGGTACAAGTGTTCCCTTTTTTTCATGATCTCATCAGCATCTGTTATTGTTTGACTTTTATTAATAGCCATACTGACTGGAGTGAGATGGTATCACATTGTGATTTTGATTTCCATTTCTCTAATGATTACTGATGTTGAACTTTTTTATAGGCTGTTGGCTGCCCATATGTCTTCTTTTGAAAAGTGTCCACTTATGTCCTGTGTCTACTTTGTAATGGGGTTGTTTGTTTTTTTGCATGTAAATTTGTTTACATTCCTTATAGATTCTGAATATTACCCCTTTGTCAGATGCATGGTTCGCAAACATTTTCTCCTATTCTCTATGTTGTCTATTTACTCTGTTGATAGTGTCTTTTGTTGTGCAGAAGTTCTTTAGTTTAATTAGGTCACATTTGTCCATTTTGTTTATTATACAATTACTTTTGTTGTTTGTTTTAAAACCTTTGCCAGGTCCTGTCTGTTATAAAACCTTCGCCATACCTCCAGAACGGTATTTCTGAGATTATCTTCCATGGTATTTATAGTGTTAGCTTTTACATTTAGTTTTAGCTTTTACATTTTACATTTACAATTCATCTTGAGCTGATCAGTATATATTGTATAAGGAAGGGGTCCAGTTTCAGTCTTCAGAATAGGGCTATCCAATTATTCCAGCAACATTCATCAAATAGAGAATCCTTTCTCCATTGCTTGTATTGGTCAACTTTTTTGAAGATCAGTTGGTTGTAGGTGTGTGACATTATTTCTGGGCTCTCTATCCTCTTTGATTGGTCCATGTGTCTATTTTGTGCCAGGACCATTCTGTTTTGGTTACTGTAGCCTTAGAGTATAGTATAACGTGGCTCTACTTATGGAAGCTCCATAAAATGAATATGAAAAGTTTATGAAGTCCTGAAGCCCAAACTTTACTTGGAGGAGTGTAGCATTCGGCTCCTATTTTGTATAGAGGAAAGGAGACTCTACAGACAAAGACTAAACAGAATGTGGGAGAAGTGTGTATTTCCTCAGTAGAAATAGCAAAGAATTGCTGTTTCCAAGGAGTCTCACCTTTGGTATATTTTGTACTAAGTTCATTTGTCTTTGTTGGCATAATATTCTCCAAAATATCATCCTTCTGTTTGAGTAAAGCAAGATCGTGGATATTCCCTTTCTCATTTTTCTATCTTGCTTTCTTCTTT
>NW_016882229.1:0-1973 GCF_001698545.2 Rhinopithecus bieti | reverse complement strand
AAAACTATGGCTATTTATTCTTTTCAGTAAGTTTCATTACTACTAAGGTATAAGCATTTAAATTGTTTGTGTAAGTAGTTATTCTTGTTACCCCAGTTTTACATTTTGTACGAGTTACAACCTTCCACAGAGCATAAGACAAAATATTATTTAAAATGTGATATCCTGCAAAACTATAATCAAATTCACCAATTAGAATATCTTGCATCTAAATTCAAAACATATTTAAATTTTAAAATAATTTCAACTTTTATTTTAGATTCAGGGGTACATGTGCAGGTTTGTTACGTGGGTATAGTGTGTGATGGTAAAGTTTTGGGTATGGATGATCCCACAACCCAGGTAGTGAGCATAGTACCCAATAGGTAGTTTTATGACCCTTACTCCCCTAGCTCTAACTCCTCTCTTGTAGTCCCCAGTGTCTATTGTTGGCACCTTTATGTCCATGTGCACCCAATGTTTCTAATATAAACTTTTGATACTTATAAATTTCTCTAATGACTACTTAAGCTGCATTCTACAAATTTTAACATGTTGTATTTTATTTCTATTTATTTTGGATACCTTATAATTTCTCTTTTGGCTGATTTTATCAACCCCTTGGTTATTTGAAAGTGTGTTGTTTACTTGCAAATAGTTGAGGATTTTCCGGTTATATTTCTAGCATTGATTTCTAATCTAACTCCATGTTGTCCAGGAACATAAGTTGTATTCTTAAATATTCTAGAATATGATTTGTTTTGTTAAATGTTCTGTGTACACTAAAATAATTTGTATTTTGCTGTTGTTGAGTGGAATGTTTTATAAATGTCAATTAGATTAGCTTGGCTGAGACTGTTGTTCAAATCTCCAATAATCTAAATGATTTTCTGTCTACTTGTTCTGTCCATTGTTGATAGAGGGGTGTTGAAATCTGTAATTGTGAATTTGTCTATTTCTCTTTGAAATTCTATTAGTTTTGTTTTTTGAGTTTTGAAGCTCCGTTTTAAGGTTTATGAACATTTAAGATTCTTATGTCCTCTTGATGAATTGACCCCTTTATCATTATAAAATTACTCTTTACCCCGGTAATATTTTGTTCTGAAATCTACTTTGTCTAATATTAATAAGGCCACTTCAGCTTTTCTTTCATTAGTATTTGCAAGATATTTCATTTTCTGTCTGTTTGCTTTCAGACTATTTGTGCCTTTATGTTTAAAGTTGTTTCCTCCTAGGGAGCATATAATTGGCTCATGCTTTTTTTTATTGAATCTGACAATCTGTTGTTTAATTGATATTTTGAAACCATTTACATTTAATCTTATTATTGATATGATTGTGTTTAAATTTATCCTTTTGATATTCGTTTTCTATTTTCCCCATTAGTTCTTTGTTCCTTTTCCCCTCTTTTCCTAACTTGGCTAATCGAGTAATTTTATACTTTCATTTTATATCCTTTGTTTTCTTATTCATTATAACTATTAGTTATGATTCTTTAGTGGTTGCTTTAGGGTAGATTTATAGTATACATCTTTAACTTGTCACAACATGCTTTCAAGTGATGTTATTACCACTTCATGTATAGTATAGGAACCTCTTTGTCCACATTACATTCTATACTACTTTTACATGTATTATAAACCCCACAATACAGTTATTATTTTGCTTTAAATGGTCAATTATCTTTGACAGAGGTTAAGAAAAAAATGTCAATCATACTTACTCATGCCAATAAATTTCCCATATTATTCATTCTTTATAGATCCAGATTTACATCTGATATGATATTCCTTCTGCTAAAATAAATTCATTAAAATTTACTGTCATGCAATTTTGTGGGTAATGCATAATTTCAGCTTTTGTATGTCTGAAAACATTTTATTTCATCTTCATTGTTGAAAGATATTTCAGCTGGATTTGATGACGAGTTTATATGTTAACTTGGCTAGGCTATATAATACCACATTATTCAATTAAAGACGAATCTACTTTCT
>NW_016882228.1:0-618 GCF_001698545.2 Rhinopithecus bieti | reverse complement strand
AACATTACATGACTCAGAATTGAATAATCATATAAACATATACACTGTTTTACTTGGTTTTCAAATTTTACAGTCTACCTTATGGACAAGGCATGAAAGCCTTGGTTGTATTTGCAGGATTGTATTAGTCAGGATTTAGCCAGGAAAACTGAACCATTATGAGTATGATGGAGGAAGATATTTGTTATAGTAATAAAACTACAGTCATCCCTCGCTATATGCATGGAATTAGTTTCAGGATCCCCAGTGTATGACAAAATCCAAATATAATCAAGTTCCACAGTCAGCCCTGTGAAACCCACATACATGAAAAGTCAGCCCTCTGTATAGGAGTGTTTCACATCCCTGTGTTTGGTTGAAAATTATCCACATATAAGTGGACCCACACATTTCAGACACGTGTTATTCAAGGGTCAAACATACATAATTGGGAAAGCGGCTGGGAAAGTAAGGACCAGAGAGAGTTGGAAGATCAGAGTAAAGTCACTAAACAGTCAGACGTATCCAGTTGCCAGAGTGGGAATGGAAAGGATTGCTGATAGAGAAGTCTCTGGAAAGCTGTTTCCCTCTGCATCTAGTGGTGGATCTAGGGTAGGGTAGCCAGATTTTGCACATGCA
>NW_016882227.1:0-222 GCF_001698545.2 Rhinopithecus bieti | reverse complement strand
CACTTGCACATACACGTACACACACATACACACACATATACACACACATATATATACACACACATATATACACACACACACGGACACATATACACACACACATATACACACACATATACACCCACACACATACACATATATACACACACATATATACACACATATATACACACACATATACACACATATATATACACACACATATATATACACACACACATA
>NW_016882226.1:0-251 GCF_001698545.2 Rhinopithecus bieti | reverse complement strand
GCGCGCGCACACGCGTACACATACACGGACGCGCGCGCACACGCGTACACATACACATGGACGCGCGCGCACACGCGTACACATACACATGGACGCGCGCGCACACATGCGTACACATACACATGGACGCGCGCGCACACATACACATACACATGGACGCGCGCACACACATACACATGGATGCGCGCGCACACACACACACACACTCATGGACGCGCGCTCACACATGCATACACATACACATGGACACG
>NW_016882225.1:0-251 GCF_001698545.2 Rhinopithecus bieti | reverse complement strand
ACAGGCTTGAGCCACTGCGCCCGGCCGGTTCTTCACCATTTTATGGATGTACTATTTTTTATTTAACAAATCCTCTTTTAGAAAAAAATAAGGTAATTTTCTAGAAGTAAAATTGTGGGTCAGAGGATATGCGTGTTTTAACAATCTTGATACATACATAGCTGAATTTGTTCTTCAATACAGTGGTTTTAGCTTACTCATCCACCAATATCAACATGTATTTCTGTTTCATGAAATACTCGTGAACGCCA
>NW_016882224.1:0-249 GCF_001698545.2 Rhinopithecus bieti | reverse complement strand
CCATTGATCTCCTATTACAGTTCCTCCACATACATAACGTGAAATGACATTGAGAGACTGGGCTACTTGCTCGGCTAATTGCAAAATAAATTTCTTGTTTTCCTGGAATTTCTGGTACTGGCACATTTAGTTCGTCATAGAAAGTTAGAAACACTGGCTCAGGAGAGTGTTTGTAAACTTCTCCTTGAACCAAGATGTTTACTCGAGGATCCAGTCCAGCCTCATCAATTCCTACGGTCACACGCTCCC
>NW_016882223.1:0-966 GCF_001698545.2 Rhinopithecus bieti | reverse complement strand
TTCTTATCAGCTTAAGGAGATTTGGGGCTGAGACTATGGTGTTTTCTAAATATACAATTCATGTCATCTGCAAACAGGGACAATTTGACTTCCACTTTTCCTAATTGAATATCCTTTATTTCTTTCTCTTGCCTGATTGCCCTGGTCAGAACTTCCAATACTATGTTGAATAGGAGTGGAGAGACAGGGCCTCCCTGTCTTGTGCCTGTTTTCAAAGGGAATGCTTCCAGTTTTGCCCATTCAGTATGATATTGGCTGTGGGTTTGTCATAAATAGCTCTGATTATTTTGAGATATGTCCCATCAATACCTAGTTTATGGAGAGTTTTAGTATGAAGTGCTGTTGAACTTTGTCAAAGGCCTTTTGTGTGTTTATTGAAATGCTTATGTGGTTTTGTCTTTGGTTCTGTTAATGTGATTGATTACATTTATCAATTTGCATATGTTGAACCAGCCTTGCATTTCAGAGATGAAGCCAACTTGATCTTGGTGGATAAGTTTTTTGATGTGCTGCTGGATTTGGTTTGCCAGTAATTTATTGAGGATTTTGCATCGATGTTCATCAGGGATATTGGTCTAAAATTCTCTTTTTTAGTTGTGTCTCTGCCAGGCTTTGGTATCAGGATGATGCTGACCTCATAAAATGAGATAGGGAGGACTCCTTCTTTTCTATTGATTGGAATAGTTTCAGAAGGAATCGTACCAGCTCCACTTTATACCTCTGGTAGAATTCAGTTGTGAATCTGTCTGGTCCTGGACTTTTTTTGGTTGGTAGGCTATGAATTATTGCTTCAATTTCAGAGCCTGTTATTGGTCTATTTGGGGATTCAACTTCTTCCTGGTTTAGTCTTGGGAAGGTGTATGTGTCCAGGAATTTATCCAATTTTCTAGATTTTCTAGTTTATTTGCCTAGATGTGCTTACAGCATTCTCTGATGGTAGTTTGTATTTCTGTGGAATTGGTGGTG
>NW_016882222.1:0-967 GCF_001698545.2 Rhinopithecus bieti | reverse complement strand
TACATTTTGTTTCATCTTCAATGAATGGAGAATATGATTCTAGAAATGAAACCCTTTTCTCTCCTTGAGATCTGGTGTTAAATCCTCAATGCCTTCTTTCACAGAGCTGTACTTGTCTAGGAGCATTAAATTCTCCTTTGCTCTTCCCCATCAACTTTATTTACACGATGGGTGATTTATGGGGCTATAATTTTAGCAGGAAATTTTCTATATGCCATATATGTCTATGCATTTGTTATCCTTAATGACTATTGGAAGTGTTTTGCCATTAACATCAAGAATAATTGCTGTCTCACTAGGTATTACTCAATAGACCCCTAAAGAGAATATGATTGGAGTATATCAGATAACATTAGATTTTCTTTCAGTAATGGAAATAGATTTGCAGTTTTCTATAGTGTCTAATTAATTCAATGTAACAGTATGATGAATTAATTTACTTTATTGGTAATTGCTACACATTTATGGGAAATAAGATGACTGAAAACAATATCCTCTTCCTGTAGGTATACTGATATGTGAAAATTTTAAAACTGTCACCCAAAGCCAGGAAACATCATGTTGAGATACAAATGAAAGCGATTAAGTTTGCTTGCAGTAAAGGTTAGTGTGGCTAATTTTAGGTTCCCTCCTCCTTTGATAGATAAGAATAGAATGCCTGCAGCACACTTAAAATATTCTTGAAATTACTCTTTGAGATGTTCATATTTCAGCTCTTTCCTTGTACTTTCAAGTGGTTCAGAGTCACTCTTACTATTCTTAGAATTTATACTCACCTGAACTATGACATTTTCAAAGATCCATCTTTCTTCCTCCACCAAACACATTGAAGTCAAGTCATATTTCAAAATTTCTCATGATTTGTAGGATTCAGTGTCTTGCTTCCTTCTTAATATGCACATTGTTAAAGCATCATTCTCCAGATAATTGGCTTTTAGGCCAAGAACTAACATTAACCTATACAAGG
>NW_016882221.1:0-964 GCF_001698545.2 Rhinopithecus bieti | reverse complement strand
CAAAACTGCAAATTTATTCTTTGGTCTTCTAGCTCCAGGAGAAAAGGTGTATAAGGTGAAGTCTGTCGGCCTCCGGCAAAGGAGGCCTAGAGAGTCACCAAGGCGGAGTTCCTAATGCAGTCCCTACAAGAGCAGGGGCTGAGGAAGCCCACACGGCACGCCTGCTGGGAGCGTCTTTTCTAGGAGTGGAAGGGCAATAGGCGGGGCATGGGCGTGTCGTGGGGAAAGACTCCACAGGTGCCACGAGGTAAATCTTGGTCTCTTCGGATTGACATCACCTGGTGCATGCCTGGTTGGTCTGCACCTTCCCGGGGCCAGCTGCATTTTCGCACACATGGGAAGAGTTGGTGATGAATAACCTGGAAATGCGCCATCTTGCCTCCATTCATCCATACATTGCTCAGTGGTATGTGTAATCATCTCACATAGATAAAGCTTTATTTAAATTATGCAGCCTGGAAACAGTCATGGACAGATCCACGAAGGGACCTTCAGGAGCACATTCAAGACTAGGATGAAAAGGAAATATCTTCAGATAAAACTGGTAAGAACCTTTCTGTGAATCTGCTTTTGCTATGTTTATTCATCTTACATAGATGAAGCTTTCTTTACATTACATAGCTTGGAAACTCCTTCCTGGATGGATCCGCGTAGGGATATTTGGGATCACATTCGGGATCACATTAAAGTTTTAAGTATGCAAGATGAATACATATATCTAACACAAAGCAGTTTCACAGAAATCTTCTTTCCAGTTTTGTCTGAGGATATTTAATTTTCACCTTAGTCAACTCCAGAATATCTCTTGGTAGCTTTTCTCCAAAAGGGATTCCGGAATCCTCTAGGAGAAAAAAGGTGTACTTCTGTGAGTGGATAGCACAAGTCACAAAGCAGCTCCTCAGAAAGCTTCTCTCCAGTTTCTATCTGAGGACGTTTCCTTTCTCACCATAAGCCTCAAAGACCT
>NW_016882220.1:0-404 GCF_001698545.2 Rhinopithecus bieti | reverse complement strand
TTAGCCTCAAAGTGCTCCCGAATATCCCAACACATGCTAAACATACACAGGGTTAGAAAACTTCTCAATAAAAGAGAGGCTTAATTGAGTGAGAGGAATTAAGCCAACACAGAGCAGTTTCACAGAAAACTTCCTTCTGGATTTTGTCTGAGGATATTTCCTTTTCACTATAGTTGTCACTGTACCCCGAATATCTCTTGGTAGCTCTTCTCCAAAAGCGTTTTCGGAATCCCCTAGGAGAAGAAAGGTATGTTTCTGTCATTGGAATGCACACGTCACAAAGCATTTCCTCAGAATGTTTCTCTCTTGTTTCTATCAGAAGACGTTACATTTCCACCGTAAGCCTCAAAGCCCTCCAGAGTATCCCTTCAGAGACTAAATAAAAACAGTGTTATGATACAGCT
>NW_016882219.1:0-1003 GCF_001698545.2 Rhinopithecus bieti | reverse complement strand
ATTCGAGTTTTAAAAGAATGACAATTGCAATTAATTGAAAGTCATCAAATATATTGGAATCCATGAGCACAGAATATTTTTTTTTAAATCTCATGTCACCTTTGAATGATCAGGATGATAATGAGCCAATTCATTGCTTTGAATGAATTAACATCCATTCCTTTGTAAACGAAGGGAATCAAGCATTTATCCTACCTTTCCTGTATGAACTGTACCACTGGGTAACCAGAATAGATAAGAATTATTTGTAATAGTGTTCAAATTAATGAACGAAAATAAATAAGTCAAAATAACACCATTTTGCAACCCCATTGGGACTAATGGATCTACATTGAGAAACAACAGTTGTTAACATCACAAAATCACAGAAAACCATGTGCCTCCTGAAGAAAGAAGACATCATTCTCTCTGGCTTTGTCAAAGAGATTCAACCTGAGTCTGATCAAACCTCTGGATTCAACTGTCAATTTGTAGGAAGTACAGCAAACAGAGAAACATATTGACCTGTACCACGAGTATGCCATCAGCAAAATCAGAATATGTTAAATTCTATAGGTCAAAAGAGGCAAACTGTAGGAAAAGAAGGGGATTGAGGAGGGACTGTATAATAAGAGACGTAAAAGACATCAATTTTTTAGGAATGCTTTTACACTGTTGGTGGGAGTATAAATTAGTTCAACCATTGTGGAAGACAATGTAGCGATTCCTCAAGGATCTAGAACTGGAAATACCATTTGACCCAGCAATCCCATTATTGAGCATATACCCAAAGGATTATAAATCATTCTACTATAAAGACACATGCACACGTATGTTTATTGCAGCACTATTCACAATAGCAAAGACTTGGAACCAACCCAAATGTCCATCAATGATAGATTGGATAAAGAAAATGTGGCACATATACCCCATGGAATACTATGCAGCCATAAAAAAGGATGCGTTCATTTCCTTTGCAAGGACATGGATGAAGCTGGAAACTATCATTCTCAGCAAACTATCA
>NW_016882218.1:0-220 GCF_001698545.2 Rhinopithecus bieti | reverse complement strand
AATTGTCAGATTCACCAAGGTTTAAACGAAGGAAAAAATGTTAAGGGCAGCCAGAAAAAAAGGTCGAGTTACCCACAAAAGGAAGCCCATCAGACTAACAGCAGATCTCTTGGCAGAAACCCTACAAGCCAGAAGAGAGTGGGGCCAATATTCAATATTTTAAAGAATTTTCAACCCAAAATTTCACATCCAGCCAAACTACGCTTCATAAGTGAAGGAG
>NW_016882217.1:0-821 GCF_001698545.2 Rhinopithecus bieti | reverse complement strand
TCTGCCAGGTTTTGGTATCAGGATGATGCTATTCTCATAAAATGATTAAGGTGGTGTCCCTCTTTTCTGTTGTTTGGAATAGTTTCAGAAGGAATGGTACCAGCTTTTCTTTGTACCTCTGGTAGAATTCAGCTCTCAGTCCATCTGGTCCTGGGCTTTTTTGGTTGATAGGCTATTAGTTACTGCCTCAATTTCAGTACTTGTTATTGGTCTATTCAGGGATTCGACTTCTTCCTGGTTTATACTTGGGAGTGTGTGTGCGTCCAGAAATTTATCCATTTCTTCCAGACTTTCTAGTTTATTTGCATAGAGGTGTGTATAGTATTCTCTGATGGTACTTTGTATTTCTGTGGGTTCAGTGGTGATATTCCCTTTATCATTTTATTGTGTCTGTTTGATTCGTCTCTCTTCTTTATTAATCTAACTAGCAGTCTATTTGTTGATCTTTTCAAAAAAACAGCTCTGGATTCATTTTTTGAAGGGTTTTTTGTGTCTCTGTCTCCTTCAGTTCTGCTCTGATCTTAGTTATTTGTTGTCTTCTGCTACCTTTTGAATTTGTTTGCTCTTGCTTCTCTAGTTCTTTTAATTGTGATGTTAGGGTGTTGGTTGTAGATCTTTCCCAGTTTTTTCTGTGGGCATTTATGCTATAAATTTCTCTCTAAACACTGTTTTACCTGTGTCCCCGAGATTCTGGTACACTGTGTCTTTGTTCTCATTGGTTTCAAAGCACTTATTTATTTCTACCTTAATTTCGTGATTTACCCAGTAGTCATTCAGGGGCAGGTTTTCAGTTTCCATGTAGTTGTGTGGTTTTGAGTGAT
>NW_016882216.1:0-819 GCF_001698545.2 Rhinopithecus bieti | reverse complement strand
TTGGTTGAAAAAATAAAATAGACATTCTTGTATCTCTGTATTTTTTTATAGTGTACATGTATTCCAGGTACATGTAATGTATGAACATGCATAAATAAATACATGAAGGAAAAGAAAAGTAGAGAAAATCTGAGGTAACTATCAGTACCAAAACAACCCTAGGATCAGTTTCTAGAACCTAACGACACACAATAAATATCTGTCAAATGAATCAGCCAACCGAAAAGACCAGACCAACGTCAGTGCGTTTGCTGAGCAGGAAGTAGAAGCAATAACCAGCCACTTGGAAGCTGCCCACCTGAACATGTGTCTTCAGCAGGTGACTGTGCATCTGCAGCTCTCTCGGCACCTCTACAGACTTCACGCCAACAAACTGCAGGAGGTCGAGGGGCACACCTGTGCTCCAGGTGGTGATTCGTGCTTCTGGCTGAGCCAGGCCCTGCCAGTGGGCCTGCAGGTTCAGGGCAGGGGGGCTGTAGTGGGCCATGTTATTTAAGTGATCATTCAACTTAGCATAGTAGGAGGATTTTATTTCAGACACCTCCTCCTGCGTCATGAGTCCACTGGCAATGAGGTGCTCTGCATACGTGTCTGGGATACTCTTTCGAGCTCTGTCCAAGAAAGAAGAGAAACAAAATCAAACTGACCTGTAACAATCTAACAGAGACAGAGAGAGTCACTGTCAAGGGCGGTGGAGTGTCAGCACTCTAAAAGGCATTCGACAGGTGCAGTGGCTCACGCCTGCAATCTCAGCACTTTGGGAGACCAAGCTGGGTACATCACCTAAGGTCAGAGTTCAGGACCAGCCTGGCCAACATA
>NW_016882215.1:0-250 GCF_001698545.2 Rhinopithecus bieti | reverse complement strand
TTAGGGTTGAAGGGGCCTGGAATGTCTCTCTCTTTTTTTTTTTTTTTTTTTTTTTTTTTTTTTTTTTTTTTTTTTGAGACGGAGTTTCGCTCTTGTTGCCCAGGCTGGAGTGCAATGCAATGGTGCAATCTCGGCTCACCGCAACCTCTGCCTCCTGGATTCAAGCGATTCTCCTGCTTCAGCCTCCGGAGTAGCTGGGATTACAGACATGTGCTACCATGTCCTGCTAATTTTGTATTTTTAGTAGAGA
>NW_016882214.1:0-965 GCF_001698545.2 Rhinopithecus bieti | reverse complement strand
GGTTATTTAGGCAACTATAAACCTTAACAAGGCATTCACTGAATTCTAATTCTTGTTTCTTGTAGTTTCCTCTTACATTTATTTATCTTTGTATCAATCAGTTTTCTTAGCTGCAAGCAAGAGGAGATGACTCTGGATGGTTAATTACAAAGGAAGTTCATTAGCTGGATATTGAGAAGGTCACATGATTGTTGAAAAGGCATGTGTCAATAGTTCATTCATTTTATTGGTTAGTAGTATTCCATCATATGGACGTACCACAGTTAATTGAACTATTCACCCATGAAAGGATATACGGGTTGCTTTCAGCTTTTGGTTATGAATAAGTAAGTACAAACATTTGTGTATGGGTTTTGTGTATGCATAAGTTTCTATTTCTCTGAGATAAATGCCCAAATGTGAAATTGGTAGGCTGTGTGACAGTTGCATGTTTAGGTTTGTAAGAAACCATCGAATTTACTTCCAATGTGACTGTATAATTTTACATTCCCATCAACAACATACAAGTGATCAGTTTTCCAAATTCTGGCCAGCATTTGATGTTCTATTTTTTACTTTAGCCATTTTGATACATGTGTGATATCTCATTATAATTCTGACTTCCATTTACCTGATGGCTAATGATATTGAACATCTTTTCATGTGCTTATTTGCCATCTGGATATCCTCTTCAGTGAAATGTCTGTTTATATATTTTGCTCATTTTCTAATTGGATTGTTTTCTTACCGTTGAGTTTTGAGAGTTCTTCATGGAATTTTGATACTAGTCCTTTGTCAGATATGGGGTTTGCAAATATTTTCTCCCAGTCTGCCAGTCTGTAGCTTGTCTTTTCATCCTCTCCACACAGGCTTTTGCTGAGGAAGTTTTAATTTTATGACGTCCAATTTGTCAATTTTCCTTTTATTGACCATATGTTTGGTGTCTAGTCCAAAACTCTGCCTTGTCCTAAATCCTAAGAATTCTC
>NW_016882213.1:0-406 GCF_001698545.2 Rhinopithecus bieti | reverse complement strand
GTCTCGGCCTCCCAAAGTGCTGGCATTACAGGCTTGAGCCACCGCCCCGGCCTACAGTTCTTAAAGATAGTGTGTCTGGAGTTTGTTCCTTCAGATGTTCAGATGTGTCCACAGTTTCTTCCTTCTGGTGGGTTCATGGTCTCGCTGACTTCGGGAGGGAAGCTGCAGACCTTCCCAGTGAGTCTTACAGCTTTTAAAGGTGGCCTGTCTGGAGTTGTTCATTCTTCCTAGTGGGTTTGTGGTCTCGCTGGCTTCAGGAGTGAAGCTGCAGACCTTCGCGGTATTACAGCTCACAATGGCAGCGTGGACCCAAAGAGTAGCAGCAGGATTTACTGTAAAGTGCAAAAGAACCAAGGTTCCACGCTATGGAAAGTGACCGGAACGGGTCGCCACTGGCTAGCTTGAG
>NW_016882212.1:0-966 GCF_001698545.2 Rhinopithecus bieti | reverse complement strand
CAAAGTGCTGGGATTACAGGCTTGAGCCACCGCACCTGGCCTATATTCTAATTTTTTAATAGACAAAAGCTCAACTTTGTAAAACATTCTGTTCTTGTTTCATATATGTAATATCCTATCTTTCTGAGGATATCAATCTTTTTTTAAAGTTTTCTGTCCCCTGCCTAGTCTCTATACCTCCACGTTGCTTTTTTCCTTTTTTCTTTCTTCTTTTCTTCTTCTTCCTCCTCTTCTTCTTCTTCCTCTTCTTCTTCTTCTTCCTCCTCCTCCTCCTCCTCCTTTTTTGTATGCTCTAGTCTCTCGCTTTCAGGCTTCTCTTCAGATGTCCACTAGTCTTCAGGCTTCTCTTCAGATGTCCACTAGTCTTGGGAAAGTTGGTATCCTTAAATCTTTCTTCTTGGGCTAAATACCCCAAGGAGTATTCTACTAATCTCCTGCCTGTAGGGTAAAGGCAAGTGAGAGAAGAAAGGTGGAGGAGTCCCATTATTCAGTGTGCACATATTCACCTAATTCCCTCATATGTGGTAAAATGCCCTGTTCTCAATTTTGCCTAGTATCTCCCAATCCAAAGATCCTTGGGATCCTTGGGCTTTTTTTTTTTTTTCCTCCAAAGAGTACACTTGGAGTCTTATACTAAGGTGGAGGTATAGGTAGGAAGAAAGTTGTTCAGTGGAATGGGGAAGAGGAGGAGACCTGGGATCTGCTACTACATATGTCTGGCTCAATTCCTGAGCTATTTGAAGATTCTGTGGTAAAGGTCAGCTTCATTTTAGCCTTCTTCATAGCCAGATTAAAATTTGGCTTTCTTAAGTAAGCTATGTCATTTGCCACACTCTGTTTGCTTTTCAGCTTTCAATGTGTGTGTGTGTGTGTGTGTGTGTGTGTGAGCTGTTTTCTTCTTTCTCATTCTCCATATCCTTGACGGATCATGTCTTTAAAATAAAATACCTTTACTAGGTTTGGTGG
>NW_016882211.1:0-819 GCF_001698545.2 Rhinopithecus bieti | reverse complement strand
ACCACACACACATGTACACCACACAAGCACACTACATACCACGTATACACACACAGAGTTTCTCTCTCCTTCCCACTCCTGCCCGTCTTCTCCAGGGCTGACCTGTCTCCGTGTGCATTTGGGACACGCAGGGAAAGCTAAGGGAACAACTGCAGGTGGCACCTCTCCACACCTCTCTCTGCACCTCTCTCCTCTGCACCTCTCTCTCTGCACCTCTCTCTCCACACTTCTCCTTCTGCACCTCTCTCCTCTGCACCTCTCCTCTCCGCACCTCTCCTCTCTGCACCTCTCTGCACCTCTCTCCTCTGCACCTCTCTCCTCTGCACCTCTCTGCACCTCTCTCCTCTGCACCTCTCTCTCCGCATTTCTCTCTCCACACCTCTCTCTCCGCACCTCTCTCCTCTGCACCTCTCCTGTCTGCACCTCTCTCCTCTGCACCTCTCTCCTCTGCACCTCTCTCTCTGCATCTCTCTCTCTCTCTGAACCTCTGTCTACATCTCTCTCTCTCTGCACTTCTCCTCTCTGCACCTCTCCCCTCTGCACGTCTCCTCTCCGCACCTCTCTGCACCTCTCTCCTCCGCACCTCTCTCCTCTGCAACTCTCTCTCTGCACCTCTGTCCTCTGCACCTCTCTCTCTGCATCTCTCTCTCTCTCTCTGAACCTTTCTCTGCACCCATCCTCTCTGCACCTCTCTCTCTGCATCTCTCTCTCTGCACCTCTCCTCTCTGCACCTCTCCTCTCTTCACCTCTCTCTCTGCACCTCTCTCTCTGCACCTCTCCTCTCTGCACCTCTCTCTCTGCACCTCTCCTCTCTGCACC
>NW_016882210.1:0-1028 GCF_001698545.2 Rhinopithecus bieti | reverse complement strand
TATCTAAATTACAAATCCTTGAGAGTGGAGAATATATATTTTACTATGATCATACTTTGACTAGAATGTAGATAATCAATAACTATTGGTTATGAATGAATATCACACATTATGGAAAATTAACCTAATTAACAGGGGTGTCAAGAAAATCTTGTACCTTTAAACCTAACTTTCACACCATTTCAAGTCAACTTGCCATCATTAATAAAGTCTTTACTTTTCTTTGTCAGCATTCTTGTTGATGCGGTAAACCTTGTTTGTTTCAAAGCCTCAGTCAAGACTGACCTCCTTGATTAAATACTTTCTGAATTAGCTCATCCTTTGAAATGAGTTTCTGCTGTAATATCAAGCCTTGGATTAATGTTGTTTGGGAATGTTATTGTGATGTATGTTTGTTGTTCCAACTACACTATGGACCTTCAAAGACGGAGGCAGAGATACAGACATTAGAGAAATTGGAAGAGCAGTTTATTTCCTGAGGCATACTCTCCAAAAGTAGCATTTGTTCAACCATTTTTTTTTTCCCAAGTGGAGATGTTTGGCTTATAGTTATTAACACATTATGAAAAGAAACATTATAATGGTGAAACACTAAAAGACACCTTCAAGTTGTACCTCTTTTCTATGTTTTGTTTCTCAGTGAGCAGATAGTACCAGCCATGGCCTGTCTGGATCTTTCCCTGACTTTCTTCTGCAGATGTAAGAACTCTCCTGTTTCTTTCTGCCCCATTCAGAACATATAGTGAACACTTCTGTATTTCATAGGCAAGCATGTATTTATATGTTGTCATATTGTCATGAGATGGACAGAGATGGCATGTAAGATTTTCTGAGAATTATAATTTTGCTGTAAGACTTTAATAAAATCTCTGTTTTAAGGGCAAAACTTGGGGATTATGACATAAATCCCAAATTAACAAAATGTTATTTAGGAAACTTCAACACATCAAGTGCACTGTCTATTTCTTTCTTTGGATCCCACTGGCTCCTATTAGCAAAAAAATTATGTATATATAAACATATATATT
>NW_016882209.1:0-219 GCF_001698545.2 Rhinopithecus bieti | reverse complement strand
ACTATATTTATTATGTCTATATTTTATACCCATATCTATTATATCTATTATGTCTATCTTGTATACCTATATTTATTAAGTCAATATTTTATACCTATATTTATAACTATTATGTCTATATTTTATACCTATATCTATTTTGTCTATCTTTTATACCTATATTTATTACGTCTATATTTTATAGCTATATTTATAACTATTATGTCTCTATTTTATACC
>NW_016882208.1:0-250 GCF_001698545.2 Rhinopithecus bieti | reverse complement strand
CAAACCAAATCCTTCATGTTTCAGATGTGAAAGTGAAGCCCAAAGAGGGGCGGTCACTTGAGCACCCTGAGGCTCAGGATTAGAATTTGATTCTCCAGATATCCAGTCTGACTTTCTCTTCCTCCCTTCCCCAGCTAGCCCGGGTCAGGAGCTGTTTAAAGACATGATCCTGAGAAGAGAATGAGTTCCCTTGGTGGAGCAGTAGTCAAACAGTTTCCTTCCTTCCTTCCTTCCTTCCTTCCTTCCTTCC
>NW_016882207.1:0-222 GCF_001698545.2 Rhinopithecus bieti | reverse complement strand
CTTTTTTTTTTTATTATACTTTAAGTTCTAGGGTACATGTGCACAATGTGCAGGTTTTGTTACATATGTATATATGTGACATGTTGGTGTGCTTCACCCATCAACAGGTCAGCACCCATCAACTCATCGTTTACATCAGGTATAACTCCCAATGCCATCCCTCCCTGTCCCCCCTCCCCACAATAGGCCCTGGTGTGTGATGCTCCCCTTCCTGTGTCCAAG
>NW_016882206.1:0-216 GCF_001698545.2 Rhinopithecus bieti | reverse complement strand
AAAAGAAAAGAAAAGAAAAAAGAAAAGTCCTGGCCGGGCACGGTGGCTCACACCTGTAATCGCAGCACTTTGAGAGGCCGAGGTGGGTAGATTGCCTGAGGTCAGGAGTTTGAGACTAGCCTGGCCAACATGGTGAAACCCCATCTCTACTAAAATACAAAACTTAAGCCGGGCGCGGCGGCAGGCTCCTGTAAACCCAGCTACTCGGGAGGCTGA
>NW_016882205.1:0-222 GCF_001698545.2 Rhinopithecus bieti | reverse complement strand
CCCTCACTATGTAACCCTGAGCCAGCTCTTCCCAGAGAGGAATGAGCTGCTGTTCTTTATTATTTTTAAGACCCAAGATCTTGCTATACTGCCCAGGCACAGTCCCACTACCAGTCGGTGTGGGAGTTCTGACCTGCTCCCTTTCTGACCTGGGCCAGTTCAGCCATCCATAGGCAACTTGGTGGCCCCCCGCTCCCAGGTGGTCACCATATTGATGCCGAA
>NW_016882204.1:0-997 GCF_001698545.2 Rhinopithecus bieti | reverse complement strand
TAATAAAAAAAAAAAAAAGAATATTCAGTCCTTTCAGGAGTTCCTTATCAGAAGGCATTAGGTTCTGTTTCCTTGACTTCTTTGCCTGCACAATGCCCACTGTGTTTTGGAAAACTGAGAATTCTTTACTCTTTCTTTTCTTTCTTTTTTTTTGAGACAGAGTTTTGCTTTTGTCGCCCAGGCTAGAGTGCAATGGGGCAATCTCAGTTCACTGCAACCTCCGCCTCCCGGGTTCAAGCAATTCTACTGCCTCAGCCTCCTGAGTAGCTGGGATTACAGGCACCTGCCACTACACCCAGCTAATTTTGTATTTTACTAGAGACAGGGTTTCACCACATTGGCCAGGCTGGTCTCAAATCCTGACCTCGTGATCTGTCCCCTTGGCCTCCCAAAGTGCTGGGATTACAGGGATGAGCCACCGCGACTGGCCACTCTTCACTCTTTCAACTGGGTCATTTTAAATTTCTCTTATGTATTTAAGTTACACCCAAAATTTGGCTGGAGAGGCAGCACTGTGCAGTGGATAAAGGGCTGACCTAGGAGTCTCAGGGTGGAGTCCTACTCTGAGTTTTCTGTTTACCAACCACACGACCATAGAGAGTAGTTTAATACACCTGAGTTCCCTCAACTATAAAATGGGAACAATTAAAACAACAACAACAAACAGCATTATATCCACTTCACAGGCTAATTGTAAGGACCAAATAAGATTATGCAATAATAATGATTACATTTGCAAAGTATTTACAGTTTACAGAAAGCTCTTTCACATGTATTAGTTCATGTAATTCTGTAGGAGCACTATAAAATTATAAAGGGCTATGTTAGTCATTGTGACAATTACATGCATGGAATTTCTCTCAAATCAGCCAGACCCAAAAGCAGAGTAAACTTCTTTAACTGTTTACAGCATTTCTTCCAATTTGTATATATAACCCTATTTATTAAACTTTAATTCCTGCTAGTGTCATTTTTTCTTTTAATATATTTCTAGAAG
>NW_016882203.1:0-819 GCF_001698545.2 Rhinopithecus bieti | reverse complement strand
TTGTAGTCCCAATATTATGGCTCAGCATAGGAGATGTTTCATATGTATTTGTTTAATGAAGAGCAATAGACAGAGATAATTTTGCACATCATACCCCACAGTTTAGGAAGGCCTAGACCACATTCCCAACATGCATTCTTTCAGAATTGACTAAATTCCAGTGAAAGAATGCTCATGAGCTTTCAAAACAATCCTAATCTTGAAGATTTGCCATTTTTTTTTCTTTATTAGGAACTAACCCCATTTCTGAATTGTGCTCCTTCTAGAACTACAAAGAACATATATAATCCCGTTTTGTATGGAAGTCTTTCCAATATTTAAAAGTAACTGTTTTTTTCCTCTCCCAACACCATATCTTTTCTTTACATTACAAATTTTAGTTCAACTGTTAAACTGTTTTAACAGTTCCTCACACACCATGGTTTCTTGACTCAGTAGTTTCATCTATCACTTGATTGACACATTGACCTTTATTTGATCAGCTCTTTTCATGAACAACTTAAGAAAACATAAAAGTTCAGGCTGACTCATTTGCCTTGAAATATTGTTACATGTGGGCATACAGAGTTGGGAAGCAAACTGTAAAATGAGCTTCAGGAAAATACACATTTCAAGGGTATTATTTCAGACGTTTCTCATCATCATCATAGTTCTCACACAGGATCCACATGTTTGTGTCTTCTGTTTGCCAGACCACCCCATCAATTATCTGCTATACATCTGCCTCCTCAGAGTGGGAATCTAGTGTCCCACTCATCCGTTGATACCCACCCCCCCCCCATTGTTTCTAGGTTGCCTCTAGGAGGGAATTTTATTTTA
>NW_016882202.1:0-999 GCF_001698545.2 Rhinopithecus bieti | reverse complement strand
GAAAACACTAAATTATTGTTGACTATAGTCACCCTATTGTGCTATCACATACTAGATATTTTTTATTCTATCTAATTATGTTTTCCTATCCATTAACCAGCCCTACTTTTCCCTCTACTCCCTGTTACCCTTCTCAGCCTCTGGTAACCATCACTCTACTGTATATGTCCATGAGTTCAATTGCTTTAATTTTAGTACCCACATATGGGTGAGACATTGCAAAATTTGTCTTTCTGTGCCTAGCTTATTTCACTTAACATAGTGTCCTCCAGTTCCATCCATACTGTTGCAAATGACAGGATTTCATGATTTTATGGATGAATAATATTCCCTTCTTATATACACCACATCTTAAAAAATTCATTGATCTGTAGTTAGACACATAGGTTGATTCCCAATCTTGGCTATTGTGAATAGTGCTGCAATACACGTGGGAGTGCAGATATCTCTTCAATATACTGATCCTTTTCTTTGGGGTATATATCTAACAGTGGGATCACATGGTACTTCTATTTGTAGTTTTTTGAGGAAATTCCATACTTTTCTCCATAGTGGCTGTACTAATTTATGTTCCCACCAACAGTATATGAGGTTTCCTCTTTCTCCACATCCTCAAGAGCACTTTTATTGTCTATCTTTTGGCTAAGAGCCATTTTAACTGGGGTTAGATGATATCTCACAGTTTTATTTGCATTTTCTGATGATTAATAATGTTGAGGCCAGGTGCAGTGGCTCACACCTGTAATCCCAGCACTTTGGGAGGCCAAAGTGGGTGGATCACGAGGTCAGGAGATCGAGACCATCCCGGCTAACACGGTGAAACCCCATCTCTACTAAAACATACAAAAAAATTGCCCAGATGTGGTGGTGGGCACCTGTAATCCCAGCTACTAGCGAGGCTGAGGCAGGAGAATGGCGTGAACCCAGGAAGCAGAGTTCGCGGTGAGCAGAGATCGTGCTACTGCACTACAGCCTGGACGACAGAGCGAGACTGCATCT
>NW_016882201.1:0-213 GCF_001698545.2 Rhinopithecus bieti | reverse complement strand
CCTCCTCCCTCCCTCCTCCCTCTCTTCCTCTCTCCCTCTCTTCCTCTCTCTCTTTCTCCCTTCCTTCCTTCCTTCCTTCCTTCCTTCCTTCTTTCCTTCCTTCCTTCTCTCCTTCCTTCCATCCTTCTTTCCTTCCTCTCTTCTACACCTGAGCATTTTTTTTTACTGAGATGTAATTAATATTCCTTAAAATTTGCCTTTTGAAAGTGTACA
>NW_016882200.1:0-616 GCF_001698545.2 Rhinopithecus bieti | reverse complement strand
TGCTAAGCATGTATACTTTTAAAAAAATGAGAGTAACTTTAAAATGATTTGGAAGAAAATATGTACATGTGAACAGTACTTAATTCCAGGTAGTGGGAATATGGATGACTGGTTATCTTCTTTCTGTATCTTTTATATTTTAAATGGAGAAACTCAATGACCTGGAAGTGAAAGAACAGATTTGGAAGGGGTGTGGGGCAGGTGAGAGGAAAATGCAAGGGAAGGACTATAGGGAGACACCCTGAAACTATTGCTACGGAATAGAAGATGAAATGCTCCTGATTGTTGTAAATACAAAATTGCATGCAGGATTGTGTAAAGACAATGCCAGGTTGGACTGCCAGAATGAGCCAACAGCGCGTGATGTGCTTTCCCCTGCCAGAGAGCCTGTGAACGGACGTGCTGTCAGGGAGGTTTCACATCACCAAGATTCCTATCCCAGAAAAGCAGATGTTCATAGCTCTGAGAATGGAATGCGACCCTCGTGGAGAGCCTATAAATGGATGCATGGGGGGGGGCGCCTGTCCATATGGAAAAGATGGGGCTATAAACGCCCTCACCTTGCCACACGGCTCTTCTAGGCCTCTTCAGGGTTCATACTCCCTTCTGAGAATTT
>NW_016882199.1:0-250 GCF_001698545.2 Rhinopithecus bieti | reverse complement strand
CCCCAAACCAAACCAAACCAACCAAACAAATAAACAAAATAGAGGTGATTTGGTCATGAAGGCTCTGCCCACATCAATGGATTAGTTGTTATTGCAAAAGTGAATTAGTTATTATGGAAATGGTTTTCTAACAAAAGGATGTGTTCAGCTCGCTTTATCTCTCTCTCTTTCTCTCACCCTCTCTCATCATTTCACTTTCTGTCATAGGATGATGCAGTAAAAAGGCCCTTGCCAGATGGAGGCCCCTCCT
>NW_016882198.1:0-615 GCF_001698545.2 Rhinopithecus bieti | reverse complement strand
GAGAGCAGACAGACTGCCTCCTCAAGTGGGTCCCTAATCCTCCATTAGCCTAACTGGGAGGCAACCCCAGTAGCGGCAGACTGACACCTCACATGGCCGGGTACCCCTCCAAGATTAAGCTTTCAGAGGAATGATCAGGCAGCAGCATTTACTCTTCAGCAATATTTGCTGTTCTGCAGCCTTCGCTGCTGATACCCAGGCAAACAGGTTCTGGAGTGGACCTCCAGCAAACTCCAACAGATCTGCAGCTGAGGGTCCTGACTGTTAGAAGGAAAACTAACAAACAGAAAGGACATCCACACCAAAACTCCATCTGTATGTCACCATCATCAAAGACCAAAGGTAGATAAAACCACAAAGATGGGGAAAACAGAGCAGAAAAGCTGAAAATTCTAAAATCAGAGTGCCTCTGCCCCTCCAAAGGAACACAGCTCCTTGCCAGCAATGGAACAAACCTGGAGGAAGAATGACTGACGAGTTGAGAGAAGAACACTTCAGACGATCAAACATCTCTGAGCTAAAGGAGGAAGTTCGAACCCATCGCAAAGAAGCTAAAGCCCTTGAAAAAAGATTAGACGAATGGCTAACTAGAATAACCTGTGAAGAGAAGTCCTT
>NW_016882197.1:0-251 GCF_001698545.2 Rhinopithecus bieti | reverse complement strand
GATTGATATTCTGAAAAGAGTAAGGGCTTTGGAAGTGGAAAGATGTAGATTTGGTTCTATCGGTTCTCATCTGGGGGACTTCAAACAGGGTAGTTGGTCTCTTTGATCCTCATTTTCTTCATATTTAAAATGCATATATTAGTTTTTATCTAAATATGGTTGTATAATACAATATATAAAAATGACAGAGAATCTACTGAGTAATAGATAATTAGTAACAGTTGTTGCTATTATAAATTTATTCTTTGGGT
>NW_016882196.1:0-220 GCF_001698545.2 Rhinopithecus bieti | reverse complement strand
TTGAGGCTGGGCACGGTGGCTCAAGCCTGTAATCCCAGCACTTTGGGAGGCCGAGACAGGTGGATCACGAGGTCCGGAGATCGAGACCATCCTGGCTAACCCGGTGAAACCCCATCTCTACTAAAAAATACAAAAAACTAGCCGGGCGACGTGGCGGGCACCTCTAGTCCCAGCTACTTGGGAGGCTAGGCAGGAGAACGGCGTAAACCTGGGAGTCGGA
>NW_016882195.1:0-251 GCF_001698545.2 Rhinopithecus bieti | reverse complement strand
TAGCACTTTGGGAGGCCGAAGTGGGCGGATCACCTGAGCTCAGGAGTTCGAGATCAGCCTGGGCAACATGGTGAAACCCTGTCTCTACTAAAATGCAAAAAAATTAGCTGGGTGTGACAGTGTGTGCCTGTAGTCCCAGCTACTTGGAAGGCTGAGGCAGGAAAATTGCTTGAACCTGGGAGGCAGAGGTTGCAGTGAACTGAGATCGGGCCACTGCACTCCAGTCCGGGTGACAGCGAGACTCCCCCTCA
>NW_016882194.1:0-251 GCF_001698545.2 Rhinopithecus bieti | reverse complement strand
CATATTCAGCTGGGTCTGTTGTTGACCTTGGGCCTAGTGTACATGTGGAGCCTAAAATCAACAAGACACCTAGGTATCTACTCAGGGACTGGTGTCTAAATGTGGCCTGATATTCACCTGGGGACTATGTATCCACCTGGGGCTTGATGTCCACTTTGGGCCAGATGACCTTCTGGGGTCTGATGTCCACCTCAGGCCTGGGTGACCATCTGGGGCCTGGTGTTGATTTGGATTCCAGTGTCTACCTGGAA
>NW_016882193.1:0-617 GCF_001698545.2 Rhinopithecus bieti | reverse complement strand
ACAGACACTTCTCAGAAGAAGACATGCAGCCAACAGACATGCACAAAAAAATGCTTATCATCACTGGCCATCAGGGAAATGCAAATCAAAACCGCAGTGAGATACCATCTCACACCAGTTAGAATGGTAATCATTAAAAGTCAGGAAACAACAGGTGCTGGAGAGGATGTGGAGAAATAGGAACACTTTTACACTGTTGGTGGGACTGTAAACTAGTTCATTGTGGAAAATGGTGTGGCGATTCCTCAAGGATCTAGAACTAGAAATACCATTTGACCCAGCCATCCCGTTACTGAGGATATACCCAAAGGAGTATAAATCATGCTGCTATAAAGACACATGCACACGTATGTTTATTGCGGTGTATTCACAATAGCAAAGACTTAGAACCAACCCAAATGTCCATCAATGCTAGACTGGATTAAGAAAATGTGGCACATATACACCATGGAATACTATGCAGCCATAAAAAAGGTTGAATTCATGTCCTTTGTAGGAACATGGTTGAAGCTGGAAACCATCATTCTGAGCAAACTGTTGCAAGGATAGAAAACCAAATACCACATATTCTCACTCATAGGTGGGAACTGAACAATGAGAACACTTGGACACAGGGT
>NW_016882192.1:0-250 GCF_001698545.2 Rhinopithecus bieti | reverse complement strand
CTCCCAAATGTCCCTTCCCAGATTCTACAAGAAGAGTGTTTCCAACGTGCAGAATGAAAAGAAAGGTTTATCTATGACAGATTAATCTACCCATATCAAAAGAGTTTCACAGGTAATTTATTTTAGTTTTCATCTGGGGATATTCGGCTTTTCAGCATAGGCCTCAATGGACCCCAAATGTCCCTTCCCAGATTCTACAAGAAGAGTGTTTCCAACGTGCAGAATGAAAAGAAAGGTTTATCTATGACAG
>NW_016882191.1:0-1980 GCF_001698545.2 Rhinopithecus bieti | reverse complement strand
AGATGAGTGAATGAGTGAGTGAGTGAGTGAACGAGTGAGTGATTGAGTGAATGAGTGAGTCAATGAGTGAGTCAGTGGGGATTGAGTGAGTGAATAGAGGACTGAACAAGTGAGTGAGTGAACAGAGAAGTGAATGAGTGATTGAGTGAATGAGTGAATGAGTGATTGAGTGAATGAGTGAGTGAGTGAATAGATGAGTGAATGAGTGAGGGAGGGAGTGAGGGAAGGAGGGGTGAGTGAGTGGGGAGGGAGTGAACTGGCCTCCCAACCCCCCAGCTGCTCTCTGCTGACCCAAGATCTGGAGATGCCCAGCTCCCATCCTGCCCTCCTGGGCTAGTGGTGGCCGCATGTGGGAGGGAGGAGTGGTCCGAATGCTGTACTGTGACTTCTGAAGCCACAGGCAGCGCCGGAGTGTCTGGGGAGGACACAAAGCCACGCTGTTCCCTGCGCAGGGGCTGGGCCTGTCTGGAGGTGAGCCGGGGCCAGGCGGGCTGGGGCCCGGGAGAAGGAGGGCCGGCCTTGCAGACAGGACGTGCTGTGGTGGGCGCCGGAGCCTTCAGACCTGGGGTCAGCCTCACCCATGTCCAGCTGGCTGGTGTGGACCCCAGCCGTCTCAGGTGGGGTGCGGTGGCCCCTGGATGGGGAGTTTCTGCTGCCCACCCAGCTGCACGCCGAGAGGGGCCCAGGGAGACTGGAACGCCAGCTCCTCATGGAATGGCCGCGGTGGCTCTGAGCGCTTTGCCTGAAAATCACTCTTTCCTAAAATCACTCTGAGGAATTTGCTCCCCAAGCCCCAAACCCAGAGCAGAGCCCCAAAGCTGCTGGAGGGGCTGGTGAGTGGGTGAGGCTGTGCGGTAAAGATCGTCTCCTCTGAACAGGCCCCGCAGGAAGCCCTGGGTCGGCCTGGCCCCTGGTCGTTGAGGAGTATCCAGCTCTCCAGGCCCCTGCAGGTCCCCCCAGTGCCCGACACCAGCCCCCCAGGGTGAGCCTGGCTGTTGTCTCATTTCCAGCCAGGCCACCTCTGGGTGCCATGCAGCCCATCGTGAGCTGAGAGTGGAACTCGGGGTCCTGGAGGCACCCCCCGCCCAGGCCTTCAGGGAAGGACCCAGCCACCAGGCATGTGAGGAAGGTCAGGTTTTCTCTGTGGATAAGGATCCCACCTTTGGGACCATCGGAGGTCACACCACCCAGAAGGGAGAAAGTGAACGCCAGCCGAGGGCTTCCTGGAGGAGGGGACCCCGGGGAGCAGCACTCCAGCCAGCTAGATGCACGGGGATGGCATGTATGCACAGGCGTGTGAGTGCCGGCGTGCATTTAGCACCAGGGGAGGGAGACCCAGACTCACAGCCTTGCCAAGCTAGATACCCTTAGCCCTAGGGCAGCAGCCTGGCGGGCAGGCTTCTGGCAGTCTGAGAATCTAGGCCTGGCTGGTAGAGACAGACATTTCCACTTCAAGACCCACCAGGATCCTCCACCTGCCAGTCACCCAGGCCACGGCTGGCCACCAGACACCCTGCTGGAACTGCGTGTCCTGAGTGTGGGCCTGAAAGGGATGGGGAGGCTCCTGCTTGTCCTCAGTTGCACTCCCACCCCACTGCCCCTCTGGGAAGCCCCTGGCGTCTAACATCCTGTCCAGCCAAAGACTTGCCAAGCCCAGGCCCGGGCCTGGTCACCCCAGCAGGGTAACCACAGGATGGCCAGGCCTCGGCCCCCCAGAGCTGCCTCCCTGAACCCTGTCCTGGCCTGGGAAGACTGGGTCTTACACTGCTGGGCCTGGGGACCAAGTCTGTGGGCAGAAGGGGCCCTCCAATGCCCAGGGCAGGCCTGGGGTTATCCAGGCCTCCCAGGTCCCTCCTCCTCCTAGACCTGGCCTTGGTCTGAGCATCTGTTCTCTCCATGCAGGTACCTGGGCCTCCCTACTGGTGGAGGAGGTGTTGGGTGGCCCGGGGTTGCCAGCACACCAGGTGGTAACCTCTGCCA
>NW_016882190.1:0-818 GCF_001698545.2 Rhinopithecus bieti | reverse complement strand
TATTAGGTCTAACATTTAAGTCTTTAATCCATTTCAAATTAATTTTTGTATAAGGTGTAAGGAAGGGATCCAGTTTAGCTTTCTACTTATGGCTAGCCAGTTTTGCCAGCACCATTTTATTAAATAGGGAATCCTTTCCCCATTTCTTGTTTTGTCAGGTTTGTCAAAGATCAGATGGTTGTAGATGTGTGGTGTTATTTCTGAGGGCTCTGTTCTGTTGCATTGGTCTATATCTCTGTTTTGATACCAGTACCATGCTGTTTTGATTACTGTAGCCTTGTAGTATAGTTTGAAGTCTGGTAGCATGATGCCCCAGCTTTGTTCTTTTGCCTTAGGATTGTCTTTGCAATGCAGACTCTTTTTTGGTTCCATATAAACTTTAAAGTGTTTTTTTTTGTTTGTTTGTTTGTTTGTTTTGTTTTGTTTTTTTTTCCAATTCTGTGAAGAAAGTCATTGGTAGTTTAATGGGGATGGCACTGAATCTCTAAATTACCTTGAGCAGTATGGCCATTTTCACAATACTGATTCTTCCTATCCATGAACATGGAATGTTCTTCCATTTATTTGTGTCCTCTTTTATTTCATTGGGCAATAGTTTGTAGTTCTCCTTGAAGAGGTCCTTCACATCCCTTGTAAGTTGGATTTCTAGCTATTTTATTCTCTTTGAAGCAACAGTGAATGGGAGTTCACTCATGGTTTGACTCTCTGTTTGTGTGTTATTGGTGTATAAGAATGTTTGTGACTTTTGCACATTGATTTTGTATCCTGAGAACTTGGCTGAAGTTGCTTATCAGCTTAAGGAGATTTTGGGCTGAGAT
>NW_016882189.1:0-1980 GCF_001698545.2 Rhinopithecus bieti | reverse complement strand
ATAAAAATTCACAATTGTCAAAGAACCTTTGTCGCATTTCACTTTACAATATTATTATTATTATTATTTTTTTTTTTGAGGAGTCGTCTCGCTCTGTCGCCCAGGCTGGAGTGCAGTGGCGTGATCTCGGCTCACTGCAAGCTTCACCTCCCGGGTTCCCGCCATTCTCCTGCCTCAGCCTCCGAGTAGCTGGGACTACAGGCGCCCGCCACCTCGCCCGGCTAGTTTTTTGTATTTTAGTAGAGACGGGGTTTCACCGTGTTAGCCAGGAGGGTCTCGATCTCCTGACCTCGTGATCCACCCGCCTCGGCCTCCCAAAGTGCTGGGATTACAGGCATGAGCCACCGCGCCCGGCCGACAATATTATTAAAGAAATGAGGCAAGGAAGAGATTTTTTATTGGCAATTTCTAATTGATTATGTCTTCCACTCTTTCTAATGAAAGGGGTTATTTTAACACAGCAACATCATCCGAGAAAGCCCTAGAGATGAGTAGAAATGAATAGTATTGAACTTTTCCATCCTTCCTGCTTTGCAACCTGGGGAGTAAATTTCAGTCCAACTTACTTCATTTTGCAGCAAGACAATTTAACTAAGTCCACTAGGAGTTTGCTGCTTTGTTGCTCTACTGTCAGCTTTGACTTTTGGTACAATTAAGGAGCCACAAAGTCCCTGGAGTAGATGTATGAAACTTCTTTCCCTTGCTCTGATAATGTCAGGCTTGAGGATTTAAACTGGTTTCCCTGTTTCCTTGCACGTTATGTTAATATACTTGGTTTGCCTCCAATCAAGTTTTTTTTCCTTTTAAAATCCTTCCCTTAGTGGGAATAGATGTTTAAAATTCAGTGTTCTTGCTTGATGACTTGTGATATATAAAAAAAATTCAATGCTCATAAAAGCAAACTTTGGCTCAAAGAAAATGTTACATTTATAGTTAGTCAGTGAATCTCCTCTGGCCTCAATTTCCCCAGTTCCACAACACATTTCTCTCCTTGGGGTGCTGCAAGGGGTTAATTAAGATTTGTAAAGGACTTTGAGGAGTAGGGGACAAAGTATTATTAGGGTCTCATGCCCCAAGCCATGGCCCCATCCTTTCATCCCAGCCAGTGGCACAGGCAACCCCATTCTTATGCATGCCAAGCCCCTAATCCCCTCTTGAATGTGGAAGCTTCCAAGGAAAGGACAAGAGGCCTTAACTAGAAACAAAATCCACTGTAATGAGGTGCTAAGAGGACTGAACTTTCAAGATTCATTCCTAACAAAGTGGCTGAACAGAAAATGTAATGGTTCTTCTGTGACTTGTGAGTCCCAATTCAAGAAAGTGGGAGTTATGGGAAGGGCAAAACATCTGACAAGGGGATGACAGTTTGAGTACCAATAAGTCTTTATTTATTCATTGTATTTTCCCAGGGAAAGGAGAAGGGAAGAGTCAGCATGTGTTAAAAAATGATTACAAAATGGGAAAGGAAGTACCCAGTACAGCAAAATCAACCATCAAATAAACACACCCCAGTGATGGGGTCACCAAAGCCCAAAGGGGCTCAGTCTCCTGCAGTTCAGGAATGAGGGAAAGGGATCAGGAAAAGACAGACAGGTACAGGCTTTCCTACCCTCCCTCCCCATAAATTCAGGATTTTACACAAAGCTTTGGTTTCTAGCAGTAAACATGGAGTTACATTCGTTCGTCTCCTATTAAACAATCTTGTGGCCACTTTGACATAAGTTTCTAGCACCTGCATAAAAGTTCCTGAGTGACTTGGATATACATTCATATTCCCTTTCTTGGCCTCCTGACCCCACTTTCTACATGGAAGGCCCCAATTGCATCTCTCTACTTTAGGATTAAAATTAAGTAGGTTTGATCCATCCAAAATACAGCAGTGTCTTTTTTTTTGTTTTGTTTTTTTTTTTTTGAGACGGAGTCTTGCTCTAGCCAGGCTGGAGTGCAGTGGTGCGATCTCGACTCACTGCAGCCTCTACC
>NW_016882188.1:0-250 GCF_001698545.2 Rhinopithecus bieti | reverse complement strand
ACATGATAATCTTCATGGAGCAGTTTGGTAGCACTGCTTTTGGGGAATCTGAGAAGGGATATTTGGGATCACATTGAAGACTATGGTGACAAAGGACATATCCACAGATAAAATCTAGAAAAAACTTTTCTGATAAAGGTCTTTGTGATGTGCAAATTCATCTCACAGAGTTACACCTTTCTTTCGATGGAGCAGTTTCCAAGCACTCTTATTGTGGGATCTGCACAGGGATATTTAGGAGCTCATTGAG
>NW_016882187.1:0-221 GCF_001698545.2 Rhinopithecus bieti | reverse complement strand
TTCATGTCCTTTTCAGAGACATGGATGAAGCTGGAAACCATCATCTTCAGGAAACTAACACAGGAACAGAAAACCAAGCACCACTGTGTTCTCACTCATAAGTGGGAGTAGAGCAATGAGAACACACGGACACAGGGAGGGGAACATCACACACTGGGGCCTGTCGGGGAGTGGGGTCAAAGGGAGGGATAGTATTAGGACAAATACCTAATGCATGTGGA
>NW_016882186.1:0-616 GCF_001698545.2 Rhinopithecus bieti | reverse complement strand
AAAACAGATATATAGACCAATGCAACAAAACAGAGGCCTCAGAAATAACACTATACATCTACAACCATCTGATCTTTGATAAACATGGTACAAACAAGCAATGGGGAAAGGATTCCCTATTTAATAAATGGTGAAAACTGGCTAGCCATATACAGAAAACTAAGACTGGACCCCTTCCTTACACCTTCTACAAAATTAACTCAAGATGGATTAAAGACTTAAATGTAAGACCTAAAACAGTAAAACCCTAGAAGAAAACCTAGGTAATACCATTCAGGACATAGGCATGGGCAAAGACTTCATGACTAAAACACCAAAAGCAATTTCAACAAAAGCCAAAATTGACAAATGGGATCAATTAAATAAAGAGTTTCTTCACAGCAAAAGAAACTATCATCAGAGGGTACAGGCAACCCCTACAAAACAGGAGAAAATGTTTGCAATCTATCCAGCTGACAAAGGGCTAATATCCAGAATCCACAAGGATCTTAAACAAATTTACAAGAAAAAAACAACCCACCCCATCAAAAAATGGGTAAAGGATATGAGCAGACACTTCTTAAAAGAAGACATTTATGCAGCTAACAAACATACGAAGAAAAGTTCATCATCACTG
>NW_016882184.1:0-993 GCF_001698545.2 Rhinopithecus bieti | reverse complement strand
CCTTCCTTCCTTCCTTCCTTCCTTCCTTCCTTCCATCCGTCCGTCCTGTCTCCTTCCGTCACCCAGGCTAGAGTGCAGTGGTTCAATCTTGGCTCACTGCAACCTCTGCCTCCTGGGTTCAAGGGATTCTCCCATCTCAGCCTCTCGAGTAGCTGGGATTACAGGTGCCTGCCACCACACCCGGCTAATTTTGTATTTTAGGAGAGACGGGGTTTCTCCATGTTGGCCAGGCTGGTCTCAAACTCCTGACCTCAGATGATCCTTGATATTTATAGTTTATTTCTTAACTTTATGTTTTGTCTTATTTCACATTTTATATTTTGTTTAACTCTTTTTTATCCCTTTTCATCTCATTTCATTGTCTCGCTACTTTGTCTTCATGCTCTTGTATTGAATTCATGTTCTGTTCATCTCACTGTGCGTTTTGGGAGTGAAGTTTTCAGAAATTTGGAATCAGACCCTTTGGCCAGGTTAGGGAGAGGGCAACGCTGAGATGGGGCAGCAGTGGCGGAAGTCAAACTTTAATGATTTTAACATTTTCAAAGTGCCCAGGACATGTGTACAAAGACACATTTTATGGAAATTGTGCAGGTTGCTTTTTTTGTTTGAACCTTTGAAAGAATTTAATCTTAACATTTTCTGATTTAAAACTGTAAAATCTTAACAAAACTTTTATGTATTAAGATACTGTTTTCATTTCATTACAGAATTGTTTATAAAAGTTCATTCTTTGAAAATAAGGATCCTTTTAATACCACAGCATTTGTACTGTTCCTTTTAATATACTGAAAATATAAAAGGAAGGGTGTGTGTTATTTTTTTTTATGTCACTGACTTCAGAGACATTGTATACAAAGAATTACCAACATACTTTTATTCACTAATTGCCTGCTGTTTAGAATGTCAGTTCTTTAATTTTGAGCATCCTGAAATACATCTTTTGTACATACAGAGCATGATGTTTCAGAATAGATTTTCAGTGACCCCTCGATT
>NW_016882183.1:0-221 GCF_001698545.2 Rhinopithecus bieti | reverse complement strand
GGCTAGTCCTCAAAACACTCCAGGAAGTCTTTCTCTACAAAACCTCCATTCGCCTAGAAAAGTGACCGCACAGCAACACAACGGTCAGGCAGTAGACTGGTTTCGTGGGCTGTCACATAAGAGCACAGCACCTGGCCAGGCAGACTGGGTTCCTATTGTAGCCCCATCAATTCCTGGGTAGGGGCTCCCCTCCTGGATCCTCTTCAGTGGCTGGGAGCCCA
>NW_016882182.1:0-1601 GCF_001698545.2 Rhinopithecus bieti | reverse complement strand
AAACTCAGTTAGGTCAAGCTGGGAAAGTATTGTTCAAATCTTCTATATTCTTCTTAATGTTTTGTCTTCTTTTAAAACTCTATTGCCGAAGCCGGGATACGGTGGGTCATGCCTGTAATCCCAGAGCTTTGGGAGGCAAGGGCAGAATATTGACTGAGGCTAGGAGTTTGAGACCACCCTGAACAATATAGCAAGAAGACCCCATCCCTAATAAAACTAAAAAAGTAACCAGGCATGGTGGTGCATGCCTGTAGTCCCAAGCTACTCAGGAGGCTGAGGTGGGAGAATCACTTGGGTCCAGGAATTTGAAGCTGCAGTGAGCCATAACAGCACCACTACAGCACTTTGAGAGCCTGGGCAACAGAAAATACCCTGTCTCTAAATTTTAAAATTAAGTCTGGGCACGGTGGTTCATGCCTGTAATCCCAGCACTTTGGGAGGCCGAGGAAGGCGGATCACCTGAGATCAGGAGTTTGAGACCAGCCTGGTCAACATGGCAAAACCCCATCTCCACTAAAAAAAACAAAATTAGCCAGCATGGTGGCTCATGCCTGTAAACCCAGCTACTCAGGAGGCTGAGACAGGAGAATCCCTTGAACCCAGCAGGCAGAGGTTACAGTGAGCCGAGACTGCACCATTGCGCTCCAGCCTGGGCAACAGAGCGAGACTCCATCTAAAAAAAAATAAATAAAATAAAAAATAATAATAAAACATAAAATTAACTAAATAAACACCGATACAATCAATTGCTGAGGGAACAGTGTGAAAGCGTCCAAATGTGATTGTGGGTTTCCTACTTTTCCTTTTAGTTCTGCCAGGTTTTCCTCCTTATATGTTAAGTGTTGTTATCGGACCGTACACATTTAGAACTGTTGTGTCTTTCTGTTGAATTGACTGTTTTATCATGAAAACGTGTCCCTCTTTTCTCTGGTAGTACTTTTGACCTTATAAACCACTTTGTTAATAATTTAGCCACACCAGCTTTCTCATAGTTGGTGTTTGTAGAATATATCTTTTTTCATCCTGTTATTTTAAAATGTCTGTGTTCCTATATTTATTTATTTTATTTATTATTATATTTTGAGATGGAGTCTTGCTCTGTCGCCCAGATTGGAGTGCAGTGGTATGATCTCGACTCTCTGTAACCTCTGCCTCCCAGGTTCAAGCAATTCTCCTGCCTCAGCCTCTCAAGTAGCTGGGATTACTGCTGTGCACCACCACACCTGGCTAATATTTGTATTTTAGTAGAGACAATATTTCACCATGTTGGCTAGGGTGGTCTCGAACTCTTTTTTTGTTTGTTTGTTTGTTTTGTTTTGAGACGGAGTCTCGCTCTGTCGCCCGGGCTGGAGTGCAGTGGCCGGATCTCAGCTCGCTGCAAGCTCCGCCTCCCGGGTTTACGCCATTCTCCCGCCTCAGCCTCCCGAGTAGCTGGGACTACAGGCACCCACCACCTCGCCCAGCTAGTTTTTTTGTATTTTTTAGTAGAGACGGGGTTTCACCGTGTTAGCCAGGATAGTCTCGATCTCCTGACCTCGTGATCTGCCCGTCTCGGCCTCCCAAAGTGCTGGGATTACAGGCTTGAGCCACCGCGCCCGGCC
>NW_016882181.1:0-248 GCF_001698545.2 Rhinopithecus bieti | reverse complement strand
GGCTATCTGCAAAAAACCGCATTGAGATGTGTGGATTCATCTGAAAGGGTTGAACTTTTCTTTTGGTTCAGAAGGTTGGAAACACTCATTTCATAGAATCTGTGAAGGGACATTTTAAGCTTATTGAGGTCTATGGGGAAAAAACAAAATCTCCAGACAAAAGCAAGAAGGAAGCTATCTTTGAAACTGCTTTGTAATGTAAGTGTTTATCTCACAGGGTTAAATCTTTCTGTTGATTCAGCAGGTTG
>NW_016882180.1:0-403 GCF_001698545.2 Rhinopithecus bieti | reverse complement strand
TAGTTTGAAATCACTGTTTCTGTGGACTCTGAGAAAGGACATTTGGAAATGCTCTTTAGAATATCCTGAAAAGTAATAATCTCAGAGTGAAACCAGAAGGAAGCTTTCTGTGAAACTGCTCTGAGTCACGTGATTCTGCTCACACAGTTTAGCTTGTCTTTTCATTGAGCTGTATCATAACCCTGTTTTGTTTAGTCTGTGAGTGATATTCTTGAGGTCCTTGAGGCTTACGTTGAGAAAGGAAACGTCTTCAGATAGAAACTGAAAGGAGATTTCTGGGGAGATGCTTTGTGATGTGTGCATTCCACTGACAGTAATATACCTTTATTCTCCTAGAGGATTGGGGAATCCCTTTTGGAGAAAAGTTACCAAGATATATTCGGGAGTCAACTATGCTGGAAAA
>NW_016882178.1:0-647 GCF_001698545.2 Rhinopithecus bieti | reverse complement strand
CTCTATCTCCAAAAAAAAAAAAAAAAAAAAAAAGAAGAAGAGAAAAAAAAAACAGGTGGCCAGGAACGGTGGCCATGTCAACACTTTGGAGGACTGAGGTGAGAGAATCACTTGAGGCCAGGAGTTTGAGACAAGGCTAGCCAACAGAGTGAGATCCTGTCTCTACAAAAAAATTGTTTTAATTAATCAGGTGTAGTGGTGTGTGCCTGTGGTCTCAGCTACAAGCAAATGCTGAGAGATTTTGTCACCACTAGGCCTGCCTTACAAGAGCTCCTTAAGGAAGCACTAAATTATGGAAAGGAAACACTGGTACCAGCCACTGCAAAACCATACCAAATTGTAAAGACCATCGACACTATGAAGAAACTGCATCAACTAACAGGCAAAGTAAACAGCTAGCATCATAATGACAGGATCCAACTCACACATGACAGTATTAACCTTCAATGTAAATGTTAGGCTAAATGCCCCAATTAAAAGACACAGATTGGCAAATTGAATAAAGAGTCAAGACCCACTGGTGTGCTGTATTCAGGAGACCCATCTCATGTGCAAAGACACAGATAGGCTCAAAATAAAGGGGTGGAGGAATATTTACCAAGCAAATGGAAAGCAAAAAAAAAGCAGGGGCTGCAATCCTAGTCTCT
>NW_016882176.1:0-1601 GCF_001698545.2 Rhinopithecus bieti | reverse complement strand
GCAAAAGCAGATTCACAGAAAGCTTCTTTCCAGTGTTTATCTGAAGATATATCCTTTTCACCATAGGCCTGAATGTGCTCCTGAATGTCCCTTCACGGACCCGTTCATGACAGAGTTTCCAAGCTGTGGAATTTAAAGAATGTTTTATCTATGTGAGTTGAATACACATAACACAGAGCAGTTTCATAGAAACCTTCTTTCCAGTTTTGTCTGAGGATATTTCCTTTCTCACCATATCCGTCCATATACTCCTGAATGTCACTTTGTAGCTTTTCTCAAAAGGGATTCCCCAGTCCTCTTTGAGAAGAAAGGTATAACTCTGTGAGTGGAATGCACAGGTCACAAAGCCAATTCCTCAGAGAGCTTTTCTCCAGTTTCTCTCTGCACATATTTCCTTTTCACCATAAGCCTCAAAGCACTCCCGAATATCCCTTCATACGCTAAACAAAAGAGTGTTAGAAAACTGCTCAATGAAAAAAGAAGCTTAACTGAGTAAGAGGAATTCACATGACACACAGCAGTTACGCAGAAAGCTTCCTTCTGGTTTTACCTGAGAATATTTCTTTCTTCATATTCTAAAGGGTGCTCCCAAATGTCCTTCCTCAGATTCCACAGATACAGTGATTTCAAACTGCTCAATCCAAACAATGGTTTAACTGTATGAGATGAATACACATATCACAAAGCAGTTGCTCAGAAATCTTCTCTCCAGTTTTCATCACAAGACATTTCCTTGCTCACCACAGGCCTCCGAGCGCCACTTAATATCCCTTCGCACATTCCTCAAAGACAGAGTTTCCAAACTGGGCAATATGGAGTAAGCTTTAACACTGTGAAATGAATGCAGATATCAGAGAGCAGTTTCTTGGAACATTTCTTCCTGGGTTTTTTATTGAGGATACTTCACTTTTCGCCATAGTATTCAATGCCCTCCAAAATATCACTTTTCGGTTTTACAGGAACTGGGTTCAAACACAGCCTTATGAGAAAAGAGGTTTATCTTCCTGAGTGGAATGTACACATCACAAAGCATTTTCTCAGAAACTTTCTCTCCAGTTTTATCTGAAGATGTTTCCTTTTCACAATATGCTGAATGTGATCCCAAACATCCCTTCGTGGATCCATACATGACGGAGTTTCCAAGCTGTGTAATGTAAAGAAAGCTTTATCTAGATGAATGAGTACACATAGCACAGAAGAGTTTCAGAGAAAGCTTGTTTCCAGTTTTGTCTGAGGCTATTTCACTTTTCACCATAGGCGTCAATATGGTCCTGGATATTCCTTGGTATCTTTTCTCCAAAAGGGTTTCCCAGATGCTGTATGAGAAGAGAGGTATAACACTAAGAGTGGAATGCATGCATCACAAACTAGTTCCACGGAAAGCTTCTCTCCAGTTTCTATCTGAACATATTTCCTTTTCCACCGTGAGCCTCAAAGGGTTCCCGAATATCCCTTCATATGCTAAACATAAACAGTGTTAGAAAACTGCTCATTGAAAAGAGAAGCTTAACTGAGTGAGAGGAATTTTCACGACACATAGCAGTTTCACAGAAAGCTTCCTTCTGGTTTTAACTTAGGATTTCTCCATATTCGAAAGATCA
>NW_016882175.1:0-755 GCF_001698545.2 Rhinopithecus bieti | reverse complement strand
GGGAAAAGGACACAATGAGTATTCAGTAATTGATAGAGAAACGCTTGTAGAAGTAGAGTCAGGAAAACTGCTTAATAATTGGTCTGCTCATTGTGTGAGCTGTTTGCACTCAGCCAAGCCTTGAAGTACTTATAACACCAGGAAGGAACCATCTGTATGGATTATAATTATGCCTTGGAGTGGCTCATACATTTGGAAAATTTGCCCTGAATGAGGTCTCATTAATAGTAAATGCCAAGACCTTGTTCACAAGGAGCTAGTCACCCAAGCATTGGATAACCTTCAGTTGGCAGAAGAAACAGCTATTGTCCATGTTCCTGGACACCAGAAAAGCCTTTCTTTTGAAAGTCAAGGAAATAACCTAGCAGATCAGATAGCCAAACAGGCTGCCCTTTTCTCAAAATGCCTATTTTCCAATTCACTCCCTATCTTCCACCTCCTAACATAATCCCCGTTTTCTCTTCCACTGAAAAGAAAATTAATAAAGATAGGTCCTAAAGAGAATTCAGAAGGAAAATAAATGCGTATTGCTAGACCAGAGAGAAATGTCGTCTAAACCCCATATGAGGGAAATCTTGTCACAACTACATCAAGGGACCCACTGCAGCCCCAGGTCATGTGTGACACAGTTCTGAGAGTTTATGGGTATATAGGAATTTATGCCTTGGCCAAACAGGTTACAGATAGTTGCTTAGTATATTAAACAAAACAACTAATAAACTATAAAAGATTACCCCTTGGGGAAGGAGTCCAGG
>NW_016882174.1:0-222 GCF_001698545.2 Rhinopithecus bieti | reverse complement strand
ATGTAACTGTAGTTGGTTCATTTTCATTGTTATACAGTATTTCATTGTGTGATTATACCATGGTTTAGTTACACATTTCAACTATTGGGCATCTGGTTGCTTCCAGTTCTCCCACATATTTTCATCTATGCTGTATTAGCCTTGATAAAGAAAGGATTTTTTTTTTCTTTTTTTGCCTTTATAAAAAAAAGATTTTTTTTTTTTTTTTTTTTTTTTTGAGAC
>NW_016882173.1:0-1979 GCF_001698545.2 Rhinopithecus bieti | reverse complement strand
CAGTATTCTCTGATGTTAGTTTGTATTTCTGTGGGATCCGTGGTGATATTCCCTTTATCACTTTTATTGCAGCTATTGGATTCTTTTCTTTTCTTCTGCATCAGTCTGGTTAGCAGTCTATCTATTTTGTTGATCTGTTCAAAACCCAGCTCCTGGATTCATAGATTTTTTGAAGGTTTTTTTGTGTCTCTATCTCCTTCAGTTCTGCTCTGATCTTAGCTATTTCTTGTCTTCTGCTAGCTTTTGAATTTGTTTGCTCTTGCTTCTCTAATTCTTTTAATTGTGAGGTTAGGGTGCCGATTTTAGATCTTTCCTGCTTTTCTGTTGTGGGCATTTAGTGCTATAAACTTCCCTCTACACACTGCTTTAGCTGTGTCCCAGAGATTCTGGTTTGTTGTTACTTTGTTCTCATTGGTTTCAAAGAACTTACTTATTTCTGCCTTAATTTTGTTATTCACCCAGTAGTCATTCAGGATCTGGTTGTTCAGTTTCCATGTAGTTTTGCAGTTTTGAGTGAGTTTCTTAATCTTGAGTTCTAATTTGATTGCACTGTGGTCTGAGAGACTGTTTGTTATGATTTCCATTCTTTTGCATTTGCTGAGGAGTGTTTTACTTCCAACTACGTGTTCAATTTTAGAACAAGTGTGATGTGGTGCTGAGAAGAATGTATATTCTGTTGATTTGGGGTAGAGAGTTCTATAGAGGTCTATTAGGTCTGCTTGATCCAGAGCTGAGTTCAAGTCCTGAATATCCTTGTTAATTTTCTATTATTGACAGTAGGTCACTACCTTCAATAAAATAAAATGTTTTATAGAAAAGTCGTCACCCTTGAATTAATATTAAACTCTGAAAAAATAATTGAAGATTAAATTGAAGGGAATAGTGAGCATGAGATACTAAAAGTTCAGGAGTATTGGAACAGAGAAAGCGTGTTGAGTGAATAGAGGAAAAGTTGGTTAAGGGAGATGGAGTCAGACTGTAGAGGGTCTCTGAAGACTGCAATTATGAGATAAGGTTCCACGTAATTCTACATCTTTAAATCCTGCTAACTTATCCATAAATTCTGCCTATGTTAGCTCATAAAACCAGCCATGAGAAATAAAACCACATTAGTCAATTTCTCAAACTCCACCAGATTTCTTTTCAGCCCACTTGCATTCGCCTTTCTCCACCATGGACTTCAGTTAGAATGTTCCCTGCCCATAATTCTGCTCTGAAGGAATCTGCCAAGTTGATTGTTCAAAGTCCTCTCATAGAGCAGAATTGGAAGCACAGAGTTCAGAGTATTAGGATACACTGAAAGCGTTTGAGCAGGTAAAAGACATAAAGAAAGTAAAAGTAAGAGGAGAGAGGGGTGACAGGAGAGTGGTGAGTGTAGTTTGCCATCAGTGAAATCTGCCACTATCAGTAGTAAAGCAAGCATGAGGTAAATTTCAGCTTGACTAGTGCTGAGGCATTGAGAATGAACAGAAAGTGGTGAATTTGGAAGATATTTTAATAAATGAACTCAGAATTTGAACTTCACTCATCAGCTTCCTACTTTTTTATCTACCCTACTTTCCCTTTTCATGATTCACAATTGTGCTTCTTTGTACAGACATTACTTTTATTTATCCATTTTATTTATTTATTTATTTAACTTATTTAATTTATTTTGAGATGGAGTCTTACTCTGTCGCCCAGGCAGGAGTGCAATGGCATGATCTCAGCTCACTGCAACCTCTGCCTCCTGGGTTCAAGCGATTCTCCTGTCTCAGTCTCCTGAGTAGCTAGGATTACCAGGAGCCCACCATTATGCCCAGCTAATTTTGTATTTTGTAGAGACAGGGTTTCACCAGGTTAGTCAGCCTGGTCTTGAAGTTTTGACCTCAGGTGATCCACCCGCCTCAGCCTCCCAGTGTGCTGGGATTACAGGCATGGGACACCACGCTTGGCCTAGATGTTACTTTTAAAAGGTAGGTTTTAAGAAAAGTAAAAAT
>NW_016882172.1:0-222 GCF_001698545.2 Rhinopithecus bieti | reverse complement strand
TGTATGTATGTTTTTTTTTTTTTTTTTTTTTTTTGTAGAGTTGAGGTCTCTTTATGTTGCCCAGGCTCGTCTTGAACTCCTGGGCTCAAGGGATCCTCCCACCTCGACCTCCCGAAGTGCTGGGATTACAGGTATGAGCCATCGCACTCGTCTGATTTCCATAAACTGAGCCATCGTTGCCTTCCTAGGATAAATCCCACTTGGATGAATGACCTTTTTAAT
>NW_016882171.1:0-1841 GCF_001698545.2 Rhinopithecus bieti | reverse complement strand
TCTGCTCTTAATCACGGATTTGCTCTTTCTCATGAAGGAGGTAAAGAAAGGTGAGGTTTCTAAGAAAATATTGTATTTTTTATCACATTCTATGTACAGGAGATTACTCTGTATTTATTTTGGCCAATCCTTATTGTTTAAAGGAAACTGAAATCAAACTTTTTTTGAGCAAATCCTTGATTTTTATTTAATATTTTATACACCATACTAAATCTACAAGTTTGGGATCTAAAATGTTTACTGTACAATACCACATAATTATATATATAATATTTTATTATTATTATTTGTATATCTGAACTATGTGATATATATTTTACATATATATATATGTTGTCTGAGTTTTCTGGTAGGCATTTGATGATATGTCCACAATACTTTAGAAAAGAATGTGCTTGCAATTCATATTAGTGATAATATCAGTAAAATCTTTGCAATTTGCAATGCCTTTCTACCCCTTCAAACCTTGCCCCATGCTCTCATTTCTGACCTACAGAATTCTTCACAAATTGGAACCCACAATTCAATGGTAACAATTATATTTCTGCTAACATTCAGAGTTCTACATTTTACTGAATGACTCAGAGGTATGAAATGTTTGGGCCTAATGAGTGGGGAGCAGGCATTTGAGAAAGGGGTAGAACATTCCAAGATGTGGCTGAAAGATTTGAAAAGACATCTCTATAAAGAGAACAGAAGGGACCTGAGATGGCAGAGTGAGTTTAAAACTAGGATATACCTATGAATGGATCTCGTTTTGAAGGATTTACTTGTTTTGCTCATTTTGTGTGTTGTTTTGTTGTTGATGCTATTAGAAGCCTGGAAGTATTTATTTGGCAATGTTCTCTCCATTTTCTTCATATGATCCCTTGTACATTCCTCAGTTTCTTCCTTAAAGCATTTTAGCTGGATAGTCATGTCTTAAGAAGACTTAAAACAGAATGATAAATTAATAGGAGAACATGGTTCACATCTTATGTTTTGTTAGTGCTTATACAGAGGGAAAGTGACCTGTTTCAGGAATTAAGACTTGTGTTCCAAGAACCATAAAGAATCCATGAATATCTTTTAAAATAACAAAATTTAGGGATTTTTTAAAATAAATGGGCTTGAATGTTTTCATATATTATTTTAATCTTTATAAAAAACATCATGCTCTTAGTGTTCTTATTCCTTATTTTACAGATAAGAAAACTGAAATACAGAGAAGGCAATAACCCTGTCAATAACTAGCAAGAAGACTCAGGGTTCAACCTCAAATGTTTGGCTCTGAAGTTAAGACCTAATCAATGCTCTGTATTACCAAGAAGTGTTCCCCAAAATGCCAGAATAGACACATGATTAGGAGAGACAACTTCTAGGTGGATGTTTAAGAATAATGTTCTAGAGGCAACTGAACCTCTGAAAACGGAAAAAAGGAAGAGATTAAATTTAGAAAGAAATAAAGCTACTAAATTCTACCAACAACAGTGCATGTGAGTACTGTGCATATATATTATTATTGTTATGTTTTGATACTTATATTTTATTTCCATCTTGCCTCATGAGGGTTTAAAATGATTCCTTAGAATCTGTAAATGAAGCATTATTAGCTGAGCCCATAGAAATTAAGCCTATGATTCTGTATATTCAAACATCTATTAACACTTTAGTGATACAGTAGGATAGTTAAAATAGTAATTAGATGTCACTCTTTTTTTTTATTATTATACTTTAAGTTCTAGGGTACATGTGCACAACGTGCAGGTTTGTTACATATGCATACATGTGCCATGTTGGTGTGCTGCACCCATAAACAAGTTCAGCCATTGTGGAAAACAGTATGGCGATTCCTCAAGGAT
>NW_016882170.1:0-998 GCF_001698545.2 Rhinopithecus bieti | reverse complement strand
TCTTGCCCTCTGGCTTTTGGTTGAATTTGGCCAACGGGAAGCCCCAGCAGGAAATCAGAAAGAGAGGCAAGAGAGGATGGTCTGAGTATTGATTCCCCTGGCTTCCTCCCTGTGCGATCACTTTGGCTGGCTAGATCCCTCAATGGAAAGACATTGTTCTTCTGGAGGAGGCCTTCTCCATAGACTCTTTCCTTCCAGTTTCAGTAACCTTGATCTGGTCCTTCTGACTCCTTCACATCTAGGGGTGGTAACAGCTCTGTTGTCACTAGCCAAGTGTCATTGCACTATTCTCTGTGATTCCCCACATCCCACCCATGCTTTTGTAAATAGTCTCTTTACAAATAAATGCTCCTTCAATTATTCTAATCTGAGAATACTGTTTCCTGCTGAGTCATTGGGCCAAATTATTTCTCCTTTGAGACAATGGAGAAATTTTGAACTTGAAGTAAACATTATAAGCTATTAAGGAGTTATTGTTGATTTTATTGGGTGCGATAATGGTATAATTGTTATATAAAATAATCCTTACCAGTTAGAGATACACACTTAAGTATTTACTGAAATGACGTGTCTAGGAATTATTTAAAAAATATTGCATTGAAGGCTGGGTGCCGGGTGAGCAGTAACACAAAAGTAGGGGAACAGATTATCAAATATTACCAAGATTATCAAATATTATTAAGCTTGTAGAAATGTTGATAATTAAAGCAGAGTGATGGGTATATGAGGGTTCATTACACTATTTTCTCAATTGTGTGCAAGATGGAAAATTTCTATAATAAAATATTAGAACAAATAATCTTATTTTTTCCTTAGATGAGATCTAGTTTGCAATTTTCATGAGAGAGATATGTACACAAAATCTGAATTTACAGCAAACAAAATTTTAAGGGTGTGTTTAAAGTGTGACAATGTAGACATCTTTCTACATGCTATTCTTTCTTGCAGAGAAAATTGATGAGGAAAGTGCATAAGTAAACTGGATGTAACTTTTTTCT
>NW_016882169.1:0-314 GCF_001698545.2 Rhinopithecus bieti | reverse complement strand
TGTTAGATATTTTCACCTATTAGTTAATAAGTGCTTTTATAAGATGATAAACTCCATTACCATGTCTACTTTTATATCGACTACAACTTTTTTTTATTTTGTGGAGTAGTATTTCTAATAAATTTGTTTAGAATATTCTCTCATCTGAAACCGGTCAAATCAATTATAATTGAACTATCGTGACCTGTAAGGACCTCATGTTGGTCTCTGACTTATAATTCTTGCTGTTCCTTTTAGAAATAACTCTTTGTATAAAAATATGATTGTGTTTATGACCATCACAGCTCTATTTTGGCAATGAAAAACCTCCCATA
>NW_016882168.1:0-1806 GCF_001698545.2 Rhinopithecus bieti | reverse complement strand
GTGTATGTGTGTGTATACTACACAATGGCAGTGCTGGTTTATTACTACTAGTTTTGAGATGGAGTCTCGCTCTGTCACCCAGGCTGGAGTGCAGTGGTGTCTTCTTGGCTCACTACAACCTCCGCCTCCCGGGTTCAAGAGATTCTCCTGCCTCAGCCTCCCAAGCAGCTGGGATTACAGGCTCCCACCACCACGCCCGGCTAATTTTGTATTATTAGTAGAGACAGGGTTTCTCCATGTTGGAACCAACCCAAATGCCCATCAGTGATAGACTGGATTAAGAAAACGTGGCACACATACACCATAGAATACTATGCAGTCGTAAAAAAGGATGAGTTCGTGTCCTTTGTAGGGACATGGATGAAGCTGGAAACCGTCATTGTCAGCAGACTATCGCAAGGACAGAAAACCAAACACTGCATGTTCTCCCTCATAGGTGGGAATTGAACAATGAGATCACTTGGACACAGGAAGGGAACATCACACACCGGGGCCTGTTGTGGGGTGGGGGGGGAGGGATAGCACTGGGAGAAACACCTAACGCAAATGACGTAAATGACGAGTTGCTGGGTGCAGCACACCTACATGGCACATGAATACATATGTAACAAACCTGCACGTTGTACACGTGCACCGTAGAACTTAAAGTATTAAAAAAAAACACTGGCACTTCATGCAAGGTGAACAAAGAGTAGCTGCCTGTGGAGAAACTTTGTGATTTGTAGCTCTCTGCTTAGGAACGAAAAGGAAGCAGTTTCTTGCGTGACCCACCTTTCAGCTGCTTCTTTTCTTGCGGCAGAGTGAAATGAGTGTCCCAGGTGTTGACTGGCCTTTCCCAACTCCTAAGGCTCTGTGGGTGTGTACATACTACACAGGCCTGTACGGACGAGAAACTGCATGTGTGTGGCAGGCAGCAGGCTCCCTCCGCCGGCACCTGAGAAGTCTGTGTCGAGGACTCTCCGCTGGCCACTGAAACAAGCCAGCGGGAGACTGCACGGAAAGCTTGTTGGCCAGACTGGAAACTAATAAAGCAAGCACACTGTCACTAAATGCATCAGGCTTCCAGACAGGGCAGAGCATTCTCAACACAGGGGAAGTCTAGCCTGAGCTGAGGGTTGCTGGAGAGGGCGCAGCCACCTGATAACTTATCTCATGCCGTTGTACTCAGGTCCCTTCCACAATCAGGAGCCCTCATTTGTGGGCCAGAAAGACAGGACAGCGCTGGCAAGGCCACTTCCAAAGTCTCAGTGCTATGGCTATCCCATGCCCCAGCACACATTGCACATTCTTCTTTAGGGCCTTTTAATAAGCTGAGTCAGATTACAGTCAAGCAAGGAGCCCTGGGGCCTGTTAGTCGACTTTGTACCTCTTTGTTCTGGAACATCACATCTTAACGTTTAGCTCTTAGAATCTGACCTTTTCCTCAAGTTTGGGGCATCTTATTCACTATAACTTCCAAGTATTCACATCGTCTCCTTCTGAAACAAAGGCAAGTGTTTTAACTGTCCACTGCGAATCAGAATGTACGATGCGATCTGCTGTCCATCACTCTGCACAGATAGCCACTTCCAACATGAACATACTAATTTATTCATTTATCACCACAAAGCTCGCTCTCTGAACCAGTCACTCTTGCCTCGACCGAGCTGTAAGCAGCTTTGGGGAAGGCAGGACCAAACGGCACCGGACAAGGGGCCGCAGCTTCTCCAAGGTGGGGCGGGCCTGGTGCTACCCTCCCCGAGATCACTGGAGAAGGGGCCTCGGTTTCTCACAGGGTGGGGTGGCCCTGGTGCACCCTCCCCGAGA